>NC_060142.1:317262386-317564405 GCF_021461385.2 Schistocerca piceifrons | reverse complement strand
GCCAGAGATTTTTCCAGGATGGGAGGACTGGAACAGGGTGCACTCTGCTTCACGAGTGGTCAGCATGCGCAGCTGGCTGCCATGCAGAGAACATGGGTTCTATTTTCAGTATTGTCAGGGATTTTTCCATGATGGGAGGACTGGAACAGGGTGCACTCGGCCTAACGAGTGGACAGCGTGCACAGCAGAGAACATGGGTTCTATTTTCAAAATTGTCAGGGATTTTTAGATGATGGGAGGACTCGAACAGGGTGCACTCTGCCTCATGAGTGGACTGCGTGCACAGCTGGCAGCCATGTGGAGAATATTTGTTCTATTTCCAGTACTGTCAGAGATCTTTCCATGATGGGAGGATGATGGGAGGGCTGGAACAAGGTGCACTCAGCCTCATAAGTGGACTGCATGCGCAGCTGGCTGCCATGTGGAGAATATTCGTTGTATGTCCAGTAGTGCCAGAGATTTTTCCATGATGGGAGGGCCGGAACAGGGTGCACTCTGCTTCACGAGTGGTCAGCATGCGCAGCTGGCTGCCCTGCAGAGAACATGGGTTCTATTTTCAGTATTGTCAGGGATTTTTCCATGATGGGAGGACTGGAACAGGGTGCACTCAGCCTCACGAGTGGACAGCGTGCACAGCAGAGAACATGGGTTCTATTTTCAAAATTGTCAGGTATTTTTAGATGATGGGAGGACTGTAACAGGGTGCACTCTGCCTCATGAGTGGTATGCGTGCACAGCTGGCTGCCATGTGGAGAATATTTGTTCTATTTCCAGTACTGTCAGAGATCTTTCCATGATGGGAGGATGATGGGAGGACTGGAACAGGGTGCACTCAGCGTCACGAGTGGACAGCGTGCACAGCAGAGAACATGGGTTCTATTTTCAAAATTGTCAGGGATTTTTAGATGATGGGAGGACTCGAACAGGGTGCACTCTGCCTCATGAGTGGACTGCGTGCACAGCTGGCTGCAATGTGGAGAATATTTGTTCTATTTCCAGTACTGTCAGAGATCTTTCCATGATGGGAGGATGATGGGAGGGCTGGAACAAGGTGCACTCAGCCTCATAAGTGGACTGCATGCGCAGCTGGCTGCCATGTGGAGAATATTCGTTGTATGTCCAGTAGTGCCAGAGATTTTTCCAGGATGGGAGGACTGGAACAGGGTGCACTCTGCTTCACGAGTGGTCAGCATGCGCAGCTGGCTGCCATGCAGAGAACATGGGTTCTATTTTCAGTATTGTCAGGGATTTTTCCATGATGGGAGGACTGGAACAGGGTGCACTCAGCCTCACGAGTGGACAGCGTGCACAGCAGAGAACATGGGTTCTATTTTCAAAATTGTCAGGGATTTTTAGATGATGGGAGGACTGTAACAGGGTGCACTCTGCCTCATGAGTGGACTGCGTGCACAGCTGGCAGCCATGTGGAGAATATTTGTTCTATTTCCAGTACTGTCAGAGATCTTTCCATGATGGAAGGATGATGGGAGGGCTGGAACAAGGTGCACTCAGCCTCATAAGTGGACTGCATGCGCAGCTGGCTGCCATGTGGAGAATATTCGTTGTATTTCCAGTAGTGCCAGAGATTTTTCCATGATGGGAGGGCCGGAACAGGGTGCACTCTGCTTCACGAGTGGTCAGCATGCGCAGCTGGCTGCCCTGCAGAGAACATGGGTTCTATTTTCAGTATTGTCAGGGATTTTTCCATGATGGGAGGACTGGAACAGGGTGCACTCAGCCTCACGAGTGGACAGCGTGCACAGCAGAGAACATGGGTTCTATTTTCAAAATTGTCAGGTATTTTTAGATGATGGGAGGACTGTAACAGGGTGCACTCTGCCTCATGAGTGGTATGCGTGCACAGCTGGCTGCCATGTGGAGAATATTTGTTCTATTTCCAGTACTGTCAGAGATCTTTCCATGATGGGAGGATGATGGGAGGGCTGGAACAAGGTGCACTCAGCCTCATAAGTGGACTGCATGCGCAGCTGGCTGCCATGTGGAGAATATTCGTTGTATTTCCAGTACTGTCAGAGATTTTTCCATGATGGGAGGACTGGAACAGGGTGCACTCTGCTTCGCGAGTGGTCAGCATGCGCAGCTGGCTGCCATGCAGAGAACATGGGTTCTATTTTCAGTATTGTCAGGGATTTTTCCATGATGGGAGGACTGGAACAGGGTGCACTCAGCCTCACGAGTGGACAGCGTGCACAGCAGAGAACATGGGTTCTATTTTCAAAATTGTCAGGAATTTTTAGATGATGGGAGGACTCGAACAGGGTGCACTCTGCCTCATGAGTGGACTGCGTGCACAGCTGGCTGCCATGTGGAGAATATTTGTTCTATTTCCAGTACTGTCAGAGATCTTTCCATGATGGGAGGATGATGGGAGGACTCGAACAGGGTACACTCTGCCTCATGAGTGGACTGCATGCGCAGCTGGCTGCCATGTGGAGAATATTCGTTGTATTTCCAGTACTGTCAGAGATTTTTCCATGATGGGAGGTCTGGAACAGGGTGCACTCTGCTTCACGAGTGGTCAGCATGCGCAGCTGGCTGCCATGCAGAGAACATGGATTCTATTTTCAGTATTGTCAGGGATTTTTCCATGATGGGAGGACTGGAACAGGGTGCACTCAGCCTCACGAGTGGACAGCGTGCACAGCAGAGAACATGGGTTCTATTTTCAAAATTGTCAGGAATTTTTAGATGATGGGAGGACTCGAACAGGGTGCACTCTGCCTCATGAGTGGACTGCGTGCACAGCTGGCTGCCATGTGGAGAATATTTGTTCTATTTCCAGTACTGTCAGAGATCTTTCCATGATGGGAGGATGATGGGAGGACTCGAACAGGGTACACTCTGCCTCATGAGTGGACTGCATGCGCAGCTGGCTGCCATGTGGAGAATATTCGTTGTATTTCCAGTACTGTCAGAGATTTTTCCATGATGGGAGGTCTGGAACAGGGTGCACTCTGCTTCACGAGTGGTCAGCATGCGCAGCTGGCTGCCATGCAGAGAACATGGGTACTATTTTCAGTATTGTCAGGGATTTTTCCATGATGGGAGGACTGGAACAGGGTGCACTCAGCCTCACGAGTGGACAGCGTGCACAGCAGAGAACATGGGTTCTATTTTCAAAATTGTCAGGGATTTTTAGATGATGGGAGGACTCGAACAGGGTGCACTCTGCCTCAAGAGTGGACTGCGTGCACAGCTGGCTGCCATGTGGAGAATGTTTGTTCTATTTCCAGTACTGTCAGAGATCTTTCCATGATGGAAGGATGATGGGAGGGCTGGAACAAGGTGCACTCAGCCTCATAAGTGGACTGCATGTGCAGCTGGCTGCCATGTGGAGAATATTCGTTGTATTTCCAGTACTGTCAGAGATTTTTCCATGATGGGAGGACTGGAACAGGGTGCACTGTGCTTCACGAGTGGTCAGCATGCGCAGCTGGCTGTCATGCAGAGAACATGGGTTCTATTTTCAGTATTGTCAGGGATTTTTCCATGAAGGGAGGACTGGAACAGGGTGCACTCAGCCTCACGAGTGGACAGCGTGCACAGCAGACAACATGGGTTCTATTTTCAATATTGTCAGGGTTTTTTCGATGATGGGAGGACTGTAACAGGGTACACTCTGCCTCATGAATGGGCTGCGTGCGCAGCTGGCTGCCATGTGGAGAATATTTGTTCTATTTCCAGTACTATCAGAGATTTTTCCATGATGGGAGGACTGGAACAGGGTGCACTCTGCCTCACGAGTGGAGTGCGTGCACAGCAGAGAACATGGGTTCTATTTTCAATATTGTCAGGGTTTTATCGATGATGGGAGGACTGTAACAGGGTACACTCTGCCTCATGAATGGACTGCGTGCGCAGCTGGCTGCCATGTGGAGAATATTTGTTCTATTTCCAGTACTATCAGAGATTTTTCCATGATGGGAGGACTGGAACAGGGTGCACTCTGCCTCACGAGTGGAGTGCGTGCACAGCAGAGAATATGGGTTCTATTTTCAATATTGTCAGGGTTATTTCGATGATGGGAGGACTGTAACAGGGTACACTCTGCCTCATGAATGGACTGCGTGCGCAGCTGGCTGCCATGTGGAGAATATTTGTTCTATTTCCAGTACTATCAGAGATTTTTCCATGATGGGAGGACTGGAACAGGGTGCACTCTGCCTCACGAGTGGAGTGCGTGCACAGCAGAGAACATGGGTTCTATTTTCAATATTGTCAGGGTTTTTTCGATGATGGGAGGACTGTAACAGGGTACACTCTGCCTCATGAATGGACTGCGTGCGCAGCTGGCTGCCATGTGGAGAATATTTGTTCTATTTCCAGTACTATCAGAGATTTTTCCATGATGGGAGGACTGGAACAGGGTGCACTCTGCCTCACGAGTGGAGTGCGTGCACAGCAGAGAACATGGGTTCTATTTTCAATATTGTCAGGGTTTTTTCGATGATGGGAGGACTGTAACAGGGTACACTCTGCCTCATGAATGGACTGCGTGCGCAGCTGGCTGCCATGTGGAGAATATTTGTTCTATTTCCAGTACTATCAGAGATTTTTCCATGATGGGAGGACTGGAACAGGGTGCACTCTGCCTCACGAGTGGAGTGCGTGCACAGCAGAGAACATGGGTTCTATTTTCAATATTGTCAGGGTTTTTTCGATGATGGGAGGACTGTAACAGGGTACACTCTGCCTCATGAATGGACTGCGTGCGCAGCTGGCTGCCATGTGGAGAATATTTGTTCTATTTCCAGTACTATCAGAGATTTTTCCATGATGGGAGGACTGGAACAGGGTGCACTCTGCCTCACGAGTGGAGTGCGTGCACAGCAGAGAACATGGGTTCTATTTTCAATATTGTCAGGGATTTTTCGATGATGGGAGGACTGTAACAGGGTACACTCTGCCTCATGAATGGACTGCGTGCGCAGCTGGCTGCCATGTGGAGAATATTTGTTCTATTTCCAGTACTATCAGAGATTTGTCCATGATGGGAGGACTGGAACAGGGTGCACTCTGCCTCACGAGTGGAGTGCGTGCACAGCAGAGAACATGGGTTCTATTTTCAATATTGTCAGGGTTTTTTCGATGATGGGAGGACTGTAACAGGGTACACTCTGCCTCATGAGTGGACTGCGTGCGCAGCTGGCTGCCATGTGGAGAATATTTGTTCTATTTCCAGTACTATCAGAGATTTTTCCATGATGGGAGGACTGGAACAGGGTGCACTCTGCCTCACGAGTGGAGTGCGTGCACAGCAGAGAACATGGGTTCTATTTTCAATATTGTCAGGGTTTTTTCGATGATGGGAGGACTGTAACAGGGTACACTCTGCCTCATGAATGGACTGCGTGCACAGCTGGCTGCCATGTGGAGAATATTTGTTCTATTTCCAGTACTATCAGAGATTTTTCCATGATGGGAGGACTGGAACAGGGTGCACTCTGCCTCACGAGTGGAGTGCGTGCACAGCAGAGAACATGGGTTCTATTTTCAATATTGTCAGGGTTTTTTCGATGATGGGAGGACTGTAACAGGGTACACTCTGCCTCATGAATGGACTGCGTGCGCAGCTGGCTGCCATGTGGAGAATATTTGTTCTATTTCCAGTACTATCAGAGATTTTTCCATGATGGGAGGACTGGAACAGGGTGCACTCTGCCTCACGAGTGGAGTGCGTGCACAGCAGAGAACATGGGTTCTATTTTCAATATTGTCAGGGTTTTTTCGATGATGGGAGGACTGTAACAGGGTACACTCTGCCTCATGAATGGACTGCGTGCGCAGCTGGCTGCCATGTGGAGAATATTTGTTCTATTTCCAGTACTATCAGAGATTTTTCCATGATGGGAGGACTGGAACAGGGTGCACTCTGCCTCACGAGTGGAGTGCGTGCACAGCAGAGAACATGGGTTCTATTTTCAATATTGTCAGGGTTTTTTCGATGATGGGAGGACTGTAACAGGGTACACTCTGCCTCATGAATGGACTGCGTGCGCAGCTGGCTGCCATGTGGAGAATATTTGTTCTATTTCCAGTACTATCAGAGTTTTTTCCATGATGGGAGGACTGGAACAGGGTGCACTCTGCCTCACGAGTGGAGTGCGTGCACAGCAGAGAACATGGGTTCTATTTTCAATATTGTCAGGGTTTTTTCGATGATGGGAGGACTGTAACAGGGTACACTCTGCCTCATGAATGGACTGCGTGCGCAGCTGGCTGCCATGTGGAGAATATTTGTTCTATTTCCAGTACTATCAGAGAATTTTCCATGATGGGAGGACTGGAACAGGGTGCACTCTGCCTCACGAGTGGAGTGCGTGCACAGCAGAGAACATGGGTTTTATTTTCAATATTGTCAGGGTTTTTTCGATGATGGGAGGACTGTAACAGGGTACACTCTGCCTCATGAATGGACTGCGTGCGCAGCTGGCTGCCATGTGGAGAATATTTGTTCTATTTCCAGTACTATCAGAGATTTTTCCATGATGGGAGGACTGGAAAAGGGTGCACTCTGCCTCACGAGTGGAGTGCGTGCACAGCAGAGAACATGGGTTTTATTTTCAATATTGTCAGGGTTTTTTCGATGATGGGAGGACTGTAACAGGGTACACTCTGCCTCATGAATGGACTGCGTGCGCAGCTGGCTGCCATGTGGAGAATATTTGTTCTATTTCCAGTACTATCAGAGATTTTTCCATGATGGGAGGACTGGAACAGGGTGCACTCTGCCTCACGAGTGGAGTGCGTGCACAGCAGAGAACATGGGTTCTATTTTCAATATTGTCAGGGTTTTTTCGATGATGGGAGGACTGTAACAGGGTACACTCTGCCTCATGAATGGACTGCGTGCGCAGCTGGCTGCCATGTGGAGAATATTTGTTCTATTTCCAGTACTATCAGAGATTTTTCCATGATGGGAGGACTGGAACAGTGTGCACTCTGCCTCACGAGTGGAGTGCGTGCACAGCAGAGAACATGGGTTCTATTTTCAATATTGTCAGGGTTTTTTCGATGATGGGAGGACTGTAACAGGGTACACTCTGCCTCATGAATGGACTGCGTGCGCAGCTGGCTGCCATGTGGAGAATATTTGTTCTATTTCCAGTACTATCAGAGATTTTTCCATGATGCGAGGACTGGAACAGGGTGCACTCTGCCTCACGAGTGGAGTGCGTGCACAGCAGAGAACATGGGTTCTATTTTCAATATTGTCAGGGTTTTTTCGATGATGGGAGGACTGTAACAGGGTACACTCTGCCTCATGAATGGACTGCGTGCGCAGCTGGCTGCCATGTGGAGAATATTTGTTCTATTTCCAGTACTATCAGAGATTTTTCCATGATGGGAGGACTGGAAAAGGGTGCACTCTGCCTCACGAGTGGAGTGCGTGCACAGCAGAGAACATGGGTTCTATTTTCAATATTGTCAGGGTTTTTTCGATGATGGGAGGACTGTAACAGGGTACACTCTGCCTCATGAATGGACTGCGTGCGCAGCTGGCTGCCATGTGGAGAATATTTGTTCTATTTCCAGTACTATCAGAGATTTTTCCATGATGGGAGGACTGGAACAGGGTGCACTCTGCCTCACGAGTGGAGTGCGTGCACAGCAGAGAACATGGGTTCTATTTTCAATATTGTCAGGGTTTTTTCGATGATGGGAGGACTGTAACAGGGTACACTCTGCCTCATGAATGGACTGCGTGCGCAGCTGGCTGCCATGTGGAGAATATTTGTTCTATTTCCAGTACTATCAGAGATTTTTCCATGATGGGAGGACTGGAAAAGGGTGCACTCTGCCTCACGAGTGGAGTGCGTGCACAGCAGAGAACATGGGTTCTATTTTCAATATTGTCAGGGTTTTTTCGATGATGGGAGGACTGTAACAGGGTACACTCTGCCTCATGAATGGACTGCGTGCGCAGCTGGCTGCCATGTGGAGAATATTTGTTCTATTTCCAGTACTATCAGAGATTTTTCCATGATGGGAGGACTGGAACAGGGTGCACTCTGCCTCACGAGTGGAGTGCGTGCACAGCAGAGAACATGGGTTCTATTTTCAATATTGTCAGGGTTTTTTCGATGATGGGAGGACTGTAACAGGGTACACTCTGCCTCATGAATGGACTGCGTGCGCAGCTGGCTGCCATGTGGAGAATATTTGTTCTATTTCCAGTACTATCAGAGATTTTTCCATGATGGGAGGACTGGAACAGGGTGCACTCTGCCTCACGAGTGGAGTGCGTGCACAGCAGAGAACATGGGTTCTATTTTCAATATTGTCAGGGTTTTTTCGATGATGGGAGGACTGTAACAGGGTACACTCTGCCTCATGAATGGACTGCGTGCGCAGCTGGCTGCCATGTGGAGAATATTTGTTCTATTTCCAGTACTATCAGAGATTTTTCCATGATGGGAGGACTGGAACAGGGTGCACTCTGCCTCACGAGTGGAGTGCGTGCACAGCAGAGAACATGGGTTCTATTTTCAATATTGTCAGGGTTTTTTCGATGATGGGAGGACTGTAACAGGGTACACTCTGCCTCATGAATGGACTGCGTGCGCAGCTGGCTGCCATGTGGAGAATATTTGTTCTATTTCCAGTACTATCAGAGATTTTTCCATGATGGGAGGACTGGAAAAGGGTGCACTCTGCCTCACGAGTGGAGTGCGTGCACAGCAGAGAACATGGGTTCTATTTTCAATATTGTCAGGGTTTTTTCGATGATGGGAGGACTGTAACAGGGTACACTCTGCCTCATGAATGGACTGCGTGCGCAGCTGGCTGCCATGTGGAGAATATTTGTTCTATTTCCAGTACTATCAGAGATTTTTCCATGATGGGAGGACTGGAACAGGGTGCACTCTGCCTCACGAGTGGAGTGCGTGCACAGCAGAGAACATGGGTTCTATTTTCAATATTGTCAGGGTTTTTTCGATGATGGGAGGACTGTAACAGGGTACACTCTGCCTCATGAATGGACTGCGTGCGCAGCTGGCTGCCATGTGGAGAATATTTGTTCTATTTCCAGTACTATCAGAGATTTTTCCATGATGGGAGGACTGGAACAGGGTGCACTCTGCCTCACGAGTGGAGTGCGTGCACAGCAGAGAACATGGGTTCTATTTTCAATATTGTCAGGGTTTTTTCGATGATGGGAGGACTGTAACAGGGTACACTCTGCCTCATGAATGGACTGCGTGCGCAGCTGGCTGCCATGTGGAGAATATTTGTTCTATTTCCAGTACTATCAGAGATTTTTCCATGATGGGAGGACTGGAAAAGGGTGCACTCTGCCTCACGAGTGGAGTGCGTGCACAGCAGAGAACATGGGTTCTATTTTCAATATTGTCAGGGTTTTTTCGATGATGGGAGGACTGTAACAGGGTACACTCTGCCTCATGAATGGACTGCGTGCGCAGCTGGCTGCCATGTGGAGAATATTTGTTCTATTTCCAGTACTATCAGAGATTTTTCCATGATGGGAGGACTGGAACAGGGTGCACTCTGCCTCACGAGTGGAGTGCGTGCACAGCAGAGAACATGGGTTCTATTTTCAATATTGTCAGGGTTTTTTCGATGATGGGAGGACTGTAACAGGGTACACTCTGCCTCATGAATGGACTGCGTGCGCAGCTGGCTGCCATGTGGAGAATATTTGTTCTATTTCCAGTACTATCAGAGATTTTTCCATGATGGGAGGACTGGAACAGGGTGCACTCTGCCTCACGAGTGGAGTGCGTGCACAGCAGAGAACATGGGTTCTATTTTCAATATTGTCAGGGTTTTTTCGATGATGGGAGGACTGTAACAGGGTACACTCTGCCTCATGAATGGACTGCGTGCGCAGCTGGCTGCCATGTGGAGAATATTTGTTCTATTTCCAGTACTATCAGAGATTTTTCCATGATGGGAGGACTGGAACAGTGTGCACTCTGCCTCACGAGTGGAGTGCGTGCACAGCAGAGAACATGGGTTCTATTTTCAATATTGTCAGGGTTTTTTCGATGATGGGAGGACTGTAACAGGGTACACTCTGCCTCATGAATGGACTGCGTGCGCAGCTGGCTGCCATGTGGAGAATATTTGTTCTATTTCCAGTACTATCAGAGATTTTTCCATGATGGGAGGACTGGAACAGGGTGCACTCTGCCTCACGAGTGGAGTGCGTGCACAGCAGAGAACATGGGTTCTATTTTCAATATTGTCAGGGTTTTTTCGATGATGGGAGGACTGTAACAGGGTACACTCTGCCTCATGAATGGACTGCGTGCGCAGCTGGCTGCCATGTGGAGAATATTTGTTCTATTTCCAGTACTATCAGAGATTTTTCCATGATGGGAGGACTGGAACAGGGTGCACTCTGCCTCACGAGTGGAGTGCGTGCACAGCAGAGAACATGGGTTCTATTTTCAATATTGTCAGGGTTTTTTCGATGATGGGAGGACTGTAACAGGGTACACTCTGCCTCATGAATGGACTGCGTGCGCAGCTGGCTGCCATGTGGAGAATATTTGTTCTATTTCCAGTACTATCAGAGATTTTTCCATGATGGGAGGACTGGAAAAGGGTGCACTCTGCCTCACGAGTGGAGTGCGTGCACAGCAGAGAACATGGGTTCTATTTTCAATATTGTCAGGGTTTTTTCGATGATGGGAGGACTGTAACAGGGTACACTCTGCCTCATGAATGGACTGCGTGCGCAGCTGGCTGCCATGTGGAGAATATTTGTTCTATTTCCAGTACTATCAGAGATTTTTCCATGATGGGAGGACTGGAACAGGGTGCACTCTGCCTCACGAGTGGAGTGCGTGCACAGCAGAGAACATGGGTTCTATTTTCAATATTGTCAGGGTTTTTTCGATGATGGGAGGACTGTAACAGGGTACACTCTGCCTCATGAATGGACTGCGTGCGCAGCTGGCTGCCATGTGGAGAATATTTGTTCTATTTCCAGTACTATCAGAGATTTTTCCATGATGGGAGGACTGGAAAAGGGTGCACTCTGCCTCACGAGTGGAGTGCGTGCACAGCAGAGAACATGGGTTCTATTTTCAATATTGTCAGGGTTTTTTCGATGATGGGAGGACTGTAACAGGGTACACTCTGCCTCATGAATGGACTGCGTGCGCAGCTGGCTGCCATGTGGAGAATATTTGTTCTATTTCCAGTACTATCAGAGATTTTTCCATGATGGGAGGACTGGAACAGGGTGCACTCTGCCTCACGAGTGGAGTGCGTGCACAGCAGAGAACATGGGTTCTATTTTCAATATTGTCAGGGTTTTTTCGATGATGGGAGGACTGTAACAGGGTACACTCTGCCTCATGAATGGACTGCGTGCGCAGCTGGCTGCCATGTGGAGAATATTTGTTCTATTTCCAGTACTATCAGAGATTTTTCCATGATGGGAGGACTGGAACAGGGTGCACTCTGCCTCACGAGTGGAGTGCGTGCACAGCAGAGAACATGGGTTCTATTTTCAATATTGTCAGGGTTTTTTCGATGATGGGAGGACTGTAACAGGGTACACTCTGCCTCATGAATGGACTGCGTGCGCAGCTGGCTGCCATGTGGAGAATATTTGTTCTATTTCCAGTACTATCAGAGATTTTTCCATGATGGGAGGACTGGAAAAGGGTGCACTCTGCCTCACGAGTGGAGTGCGTGCACAGCAGAGAACATGGGTTCTATTTTCAATATTGTCAGGGTTTTTTCGATGATGGGAGGACTGTAACAGGGTACACTCTGCCTCATGAATGGACTGCGTGCGCAGCTGGCTGCCACGTGGAGAATATTTGTTCTATTTCCAGTACTATCAGAGATTTTTCCATGATGGGAGGACTGGAACAGGGTGCACTCTGCCTCACGAGTGGAGTGCGTGCACAGCAGAGAACATGGGTTCTATTTTCAATATTGTCAGGGTTTTTTCGATGATGGGAGGACTGTAACAGGGTACACTCTGCCTCATGAATGGACTGCGTGCGCAGCTGGCTGCCATGTGGAGAATATTTGTTCTATTTCCAGTACCGTCAGAGATTTTTCCATGATGGGAGGACTGGGACAGGGTGCACTCAGCCTCACGAGGCCATCTGAGTGCTGCTTCACCCCTCCATGCCACATACAGCGATGTCACTGGCAGAGGAAGCATCGGCGGTCAGTCTTTACCGATCTGCCCACCAGGCCCTGTGGACGCTCTTTGTGTTTTAAATAGATCTGTATAATGTCAACAAAGTTTGTATCTGAATATACCAAGTCATAATAGATTGTTTGTTGACTCAATATCTGTGAAGTACGGCACGTGGTATTCAGAATGATGCCTTTATACAGGAAGACTGACAATGAGAGTCGGGCTGAACGTATTTTACCCATTGATATCGGAGTGAAATACCCGCTGTGTCTAATTTGACAGAGACTCGCGTTCGATCGGCTCAGTGGTGAACCTTGTTACTTTTTGGTGTATCTCTGCATTGAAAGCGTGTCGTGAGGAGACAACTGTGTGGTGTCACCGCCAGACACCAGACTTGCTAGGTGGTAGCCTTTAAATCGGCCGCGGTCCATTAGTATACGCCGGACCCGCGTGTCGCCACTGTCAGTGATAGGAGACCGAGCGCCACCACACGGCAGGTCTAGAGAGACGTACTGGCACTCGCCCCAGTTGTACAGCCGACGGTTCACTGACAAATACGTTCTCATTTGCCGAGACGATAGTTAGCATAGCCTTCAGCTACATTTGCTACGACATAGGAAGGCGCCATATTCAATTGATATTGAGATTCTATTAATGTATCATAAAGAGCGATGTTCTACAAATGTGGATTAAAGTTAAGTATTCCAGAAGCTACGTACTCTTCTTTATAGCATTCATTACGTATCCTGTTTCAGACTTCACGCCAGCTTGCGTGAGTTTAAGCGCGTGCCTTTCGGCTTCCTCTCATGGAGTCTAGGCTGTCTTGCCTAGACGCAACAAACTGGTACCGTCTCCAATAACCTCCGCACATCAGTAGCGCCCATGCGGTTCATCAAATGGCTGTGAAGGAAGGTCCACTGACCTGTTACAGTGGAGCGACTCACAGGCACCAGAACAGTTCAGCGATGCTGCTGAGTACGGAGCTGCGAAACAGTTGTTCCTTGCAGCCATGCTAATGACAGCTCATCCACAACAAAAAATAGTTAAATTCGTTCGATAGTATTGTAGCTGGACTGCATTTGAATGCCTAGGCAGATAGCCTTTTATGGTAATACACATTTTCCGCTTCATCGGAAGAAGAAAAATTCGAGTATCCAGCAGGAGCCACATGTGGAACAATAAGCATGTGCATAACTTTATACAAGAGGGGATAAGATTCAAAAATTACCATGATTTTATATAAAAGGTTTAGTGAGTTTGAAAATGTGTTCTGCACCAAGAGCTTATTTTGACATGATAGATACAAAACTTATCTCTAACGGTTGATACTTATCCTCGTAGTACTTCTAAGACAGATTACTCTTCCACCTAAATGATAAACGTAGTTTAAGAATATGTGTAACGCGTATCTTTTATATTATTAGTATGTTTATGGGCGCTACCTTTTAGATTCAGTGATCTTATACATAAATGCTCATTTGATTTAATCTAGGTTGTACAAAGAGTTAAAACTATACGTAGAAAATATTCACAGACTTGTTTATAGCCCAAAAATTATAGGTTAAAACTGAAAGTTACAAATCAGAATTCTAAAAAAGTTAGAGAGTTAGAGAAAATGCTGCTGAGTGACAAGAAAAGTTATCAGTAAAAAATGCCACATTAATGCCTTTCAGGGTGTGAAAACAGGTAGAAAACACGTATTCAACTCTGACGACTATTTGCACACAGAACTTCACAGACGATCCTATTAATGGAATAATTTCATGACTTCTATATTTTAGTGTAGACTGGCATAAATAAAATAAACAAAATGTGTTTTGTAAGTTCCGTTTTTGGATTGATTGGATGAGATGCAACTATGGGCCAGTAAAAGACTAGATTACTGTGGGAAATCTTTCAAAAATTCCGTAAAATTGACTTTCAACTGCCCAGCTCTGAACCAATACTGCGCCCACCCTCTAGGTAGTCACATTTTTGTGAGTCATGCCACCCCAAGTGCATAATTCGTAGCTCTGTGACTGTATTTGGAGCTGTATTGCACCTCATAGAGTTTGAGAAGATCTGAGCTCTTGGAGTAGACAACTGTTTGATATTGAATGTCTACATTTTTTTCTTTACTCTCAGCGATAAAATGGAATTTTAGACTCATTGATTTGCGTCTATAGATGCACATCTAGCGTAGCGTGCTGTGGTCTCCAGAGTCCATTGTAATAGTTCTATGATGTAAAACTGAATATATGATCAACAAATCAACACTGATCTTCTACATCCACGACCTTTAAACTACCATTGTGATGCCGTTGAGCCACAAAGGGAGGGGGTGACCTTATGGGAAGTGCAACCGTGTGACGCGGGCGTATACTGGTGTCATATTAAAATTGTGATGGGCACTGACGTCGGAATCCACGTGCCATGGTGTTGGAGGCTGCTGGATTGGTCCCTTTCTGCAGCTCAGTAAGGGCTGCAAGAGGAAGTGGCAAGCACGAGGTTTAGAACACTCTTTGGGCACGGTTCTGTAAAGGTGCAGAACAGCGTCGAACCCGGCGCCACACCAAGCAATCGATATAATTTCCCGTGAGCTGTGTGACAACCAAATAAACCTAAGATACGTGGTGATTGTTAAAGCAGCAGTATTTCCCATTGCGCTCAGGAATGTTTAACAAGCAGTTTAGCAGAGTCACAAAATTGCTAGAAATAAGGTAGAATTCTGCAGTGAATAATTAACCTTTATCCAGAATTCCAGGATGGGACATTTGTCCCACTCCAGTCTCCCTTATCCCTCTCCCCTGTCCAACTCACCCACTTGCGGACGACAATGGTTGGATCAACATTAGGGAGAGATTTAGTTGGTAAGATGTGGCAAACGTTTCCAAGCTACTGTCTAGGCCTTATGGCTGATTTGGTAATGAATCCACCGTCGGAAACCACATTCTCCCCTACCTGGTAAATGTTTGCCAAGCATTATTCAGCAAATTAACAGGCATTTTTACGGCGATGAAAATATATCAACAGGAAGGAACACCAAATGAAGACATACTCGCAACATTTGCAGATTTCCCACTTCCTAACCCAGCGAAGCTTCTGTGATGTCACCACAACCGTTGGATGGCAATTGCACATCCACCGGAACAACGCAAGCTTCAACAACTGCGCGATTTACCTATAGGGACAAGTCAGTACCCCAGTGAACCGTTTAGAAAGCTTTCAGCTGGGCCAAAACACGAGTTTAGTTTTATTTAGCTTCTCCCATAGCTGTTCCTGTAAACACTAACAGGTGGTCTTAATAACCGGATTGAGATGTATGTAAATGATGCAGTTTGTCGAAGGGAGAGCTGATAGATACTGTCAACACAGAGACATTGGGAGTCTATTTACTCTACGTTTTTAACCTTTCGATTGGGCTCGCGTCTCGCACATATGCTGAATAGGAACGTTTGAGAGGCGCTCTTGCGAAGATACGCGCTTGCTGATACTGCAGCAGACCAAATACGGCAATGATTTGCGGCCCTGTGTGATAATAATACTCGTACGCGCAGCGGCTGCCGTTGTGCAGCGATGCGCTGCGAAGCAGATAAAACTTATCTGCCAGCTCCGCGGTCCACTTAATTAACGCCGAACAAACAGCCTGCGCTGCCAGATGTGACCGTAGAACGGAAAGTAATACAATGCAAGCTACAGATGCCAGCATACATCATGGGTCTGCTCCGTTGTTATGACTGGCTGTCTTTGCTGGCTTTAAATTACGAGCCCGAGATACAGTTGTCCTCTTGCGCTGTGCGCATCGGTAATCTATTTTTATACTGTGAACCTCGCTGGAAGCATGAAAAATTTACCACTGGCATGTTGGGCGCCGCTGATGGTGACTGCGTGACGCAGTCGTCTCGGACCTAATCAGTTCGATTCCAGGTCGTAAAAATAATATCACTGTTTTTGAGAATAGCAGGCCATGTGCCGGAGTTGGGATTCATTGTCTCCCTTCTTTCATCATCATTATTTACACAAACAAGACACAACACAATACACACACTCATTACGGGCACGTAGACTAGGCAATTATACTTAACGCTATCATGCCGGCGTGTACCACCGGTGACTCACACAACATCCTCCCCCTGGACAGTGTGCATCAGCGGTGGCTCAAGACGATCTACTAGTTATAGTACCAGCAGTACACTAACATACAATCTCTCATCTATTAGCCAGGTGGAACGAACAACTGCGAATAGAATTTTGTGTGACCCTTCAACGAAAGAGCTTTCTCAACATAGGGGACAATACGTAATTTATGAATTTATGATTAATTTAGCGTAAAATTATGATCTCTCGTTGTTTTAAAAGAATGGACTTCATGATCAAGTAAATGATGGAAAAGTACCATGAACATAATATAGATCTGCATTTCTCATTCATTGATTTCAAACAGGCCTTGGACGATATACGAGTAAATTTGCAAGAGATTTAGAAAGTACTGAGAGAAGCAGGTATATGTGCCAAACTAATAAATGTAATCAAAATGACAGAGACAAGGATAAAAGTAAAAATATTTGACAGGACAAGTGAAAGCTTTTTCTTCAAGAAATAAGTGAAGCGAGGTGATAGTCTCTCCACTGTCGGATTCAATATAGCACTCCAGAGATCAATAAAAGAGGCACCATAATTATGAAAACAAGCCAGATATGTACATATGCTGATGACACTGCATAGTAGGAAGAAATGCCAACACCATTAAAGAAATATACCTGACAACGGAAACAGAAGCAGTAAAAATCGGCCTCACGATAAATGAAAGTGAAACACAATACCCTGAGGCCAGAAGAACTAAGGATTTAAATATGAATGGGAAATGTTTCAAAGGATCGCCCTCTTTTAGTTACTTGGGATCATTAATATCAAACGATAATACACTATTGGCCATTAAAATTGCTATACCAAGAAGAAATGCAAATGATAAACGGGTATTCATTGGACAAATATATTATACTAGAACTGACATGTGATTACATTTTCAAGCAATTTAGGTGCATAGATCCTGAGAAAACAGAACCCAGAACAACCACCTCTGGCCGTAATAACGACATTGATACGCCTGGGCATTGAGTCAAACCTTGGATGGCGTGTACAGGTACGGCTGCGCATGCAGCTTCAACACGATACCACAGTTCATCAAGAGTAGTGTCTGGCGTATTGTGACGAGCCAGTTGCTCGGCCACCATTGACCAGACGTTTTCAATTGGTGAGAGATCTGGAGAATGTGCTGGCCAGGACAGCAGTCGAACATCTTCTGTATCCAGGAAGGCCCGTATAGGACCTGCAACATGCGGTCGTGCATTATCCTGCTGAAATGTAGGGTTTCACAGGGATCGAATGAAGGGTAGAGCCACGGGTCGCAACACATCTGAAATGTAACGTCCACTGTTCAAAGTGCCGTCAGTACTAACAAGAGGTGACCGAGACGTGTAACCAATGGCACCCCATACCATCACGCCGTGTGATACGCCAGTATGGCGATGACGATTACACGCTTCCAATGTGCGTTCACCGCGATGTCACTAAACACGGATGCGACCATCATGATGCTGTAAACAGAACCTGGACGTCTGTCTGTGATGCAGCGTCAAGGGTAACAGCAGCCATGGTCTCCGAGCTGATAGTCCATACTACTGCAAACGTCGTCGAACTGTTCGTGTAGATGGTTGTTGTCTTGCAAACGTTCCCATCTGTTGACTCAGGGATCGAGACGTGGCTGCATGATCCGTTACAGCCATGCGGATAAGATGCCTGTCATCTCGACTGCAAGTGATACGAGGCCGTTGGGATCCAGCACGGCGTTCCGTATTACCCTCCTGAACTCACCGATTCCATATTCTGCTAACAGTCATTGGATCTCGACCAACGCGAGCAGCAACGTCGCGACACGACAAACCGCAATCTCGATAGGCTGAAATCCGACCTTTATCAAAGTCGGAAACGTGATGGTACGCATTTCTCCTCCTTACACGAGGCATCACAACAGTGTTACCAGACAACGTCGGTCAACTGCTGTTTGTGTATGAGAAATCGGTTGGAAACTTTCCTCATGTCAGCACGTCGCATGTTTCGCCACCGCCGCCAACCTTGTGTGAATGCTCTGAAAAGCTAATCATTTGCATATCACAGCATCTTCTTCCTGTCGGTTAAATTTCGCGTCTGTTGCACGTCATCTTCGTGGTGTAGCAATTGTAATGGCCAGTAGTGTAACGTTGGAAAGGCTACAAGGGGAAGGATACTGGCAGGGAACAGAGCTTACTTAACAATGTTACAGCTTTTCAGAAACAGTCTGGTTACTAGAAGAAAAATTACTAGAACAACAGAATTCCGAATATATAACCGCCAAGTCTGTCAGTCCTGACACGTAGGTCAGAGGTATGGACGCTGTCAGATGACAAAAACATGCTATGAACCTTTGAGTGAAAAGTACTACTTAAAATTGATGGCTTAATAAGGAAGGAAGAAGTCTGGACAATATGATATGACACCGAGCTACAAGCATTACTATAAGGAAAAGACATAGTAAAATATGTCAAATCAGAATGATTACCATAACTAGAAAACGTCTAGAGAAATTCGGAGGATAGAAGACAAAAGAAAATGATGAAAAGAATGATCCATGCTGCTAGACGGAAAGGAAGACCAAGAAGAAAGTAGACTGATGATGTAACAGAAAATCTTACCAGCAACGCAGTCCGGGGGTAGAAAAGGGCTGCAAAAATCCGAGAACCGTGGAGGAAAATAGTTGAAGAATTCAAGGCTCACCAAGGGCTGTAGCACTACAGAAGAAAAAGGCTTTCAAAATAAAAGGTCAGTATATTAAAATGGTAGTCTAGATCCTTTGGAGACGACCGTCGCCATACGGCGAGAAATGAAAAATAGCTCTGCCATTTGTAGGAAAGTACGAATACGGGCGCTACTCCACAGCGAGAAACACAATTCTCAGCGCCGGCGTGAGCGTATTAAGACACCTGACATGGAAATAGCCGAAGTATACCAACTCAAAAAGGTTTGCACAAGGGAATCAGCCAATCGAGTTCATTTCATTCATTAGTGTGTAAAATATCAATCGAAGTTAGGCAAGAGAGATTGTTTTCCTTTGTCTGCTTCTGGTTTTAAAAATGCCACATGACATGGACTAGGGTTATACACTCACACCAATGATTATTCAGTGTTGATGTGTATTTACGGCGAAAAAACTGTTCAACATACGTCTCTCTCTTAAGTAGTAGTTCGCCAACGATGTATTTAAATTGGATACATTTGTATTCACGATAATAAAAGTGAGCTAAGGATAGTAGTAGCGTGACTTTGGATGTTTTGAGGTAATAAAGTCAGTACCGTTTTAGTGCTGCGCCACCTACGCTGCGGTAACTTAGGATAGTTATTTCTTTCTGCATTTATAAATTTTCTTTGGTATTACTGAGACACCTTTTAGAACTCTTAGAATCACAGTACGTGCGCTATATGCGGTAATATCGGTACGAAGAGGCAAACCTAAATCGCGAAACCCATTCAAATACTGACTGTGGCGCTCGCATGTCTCGCATCAGCCACGATCTGGCGCCACCAATGGCTATTCTGGGGCCGGCAAAGGAGCCGTGACCGGCACGGCACTAGATCAACTGTCCATAGAGATAAAAGATCCACTAGGTCTATGTTTCGTACAATTAGTAGAAATCACTGCGATTTTTTATGGTGATGGAGAAATGTGGATGACTGAAGGAAACCATTACTGAGGTGTTTGGGAGGATAAAACAAAATAAAATAAATAACGTGTACAGGAAACCGTAGTTCATCATTAGCTAGGGACTTTTGCAGTTGAAGTTGTTGAAGTATACACACTGCCGATTAACATGAATGTGAGCACCTGTCAACAGCCTCAATAAACCACCTTTTGAAGCGTGGACCGCTGAGAGACGTGGAGGAAGAGAGTCACTGTGGTTGTGAAAGTTACCGACAGGGATGTGGAGCCATGCCGACTCTAGTGCCGTGGCGAACTGTGCATGGCGCGAACAACCCGATCGAGGTGGTCTCATCTCGCTTTGGATCTAAATATGGGGAGTTTCTGTGCCAGTGGAACCACGCAAGTACACTGAAAGCTGTGTGACACGTTGCATTGTCCTGCTGGTAGACAGCACCGTGCCAAGGAGGAACCAACAGCTTGCAGGGGTAGACAAGGTCCCCGAAGCTGATGCATACTTGTGTTGATCCGTTGTGCCTTCCAGAATGACGAGATCACCCACGGAATGCCACAAAAACAATCCCCAGACCATAACGCTCACTCCCTCGGCCTCGAGCCTTCTGACGATTGTCACAGGAAGTTTTCTTTTTGTGCGATGGAGCATAAAACGTGATTCACCTGCAAAGGACACGTGTCACCAATCAGTGGACGTCCAGTTGCAGTATTGGCGTGTAAGTTCCAGTCTTTGCCACCGATGACCAGCAGTCAGCATGGGTGAGCAACCAGGCGTCTGCTGCAGAGGCCCATCCGCAGCAACGTTCGCTGAACGGTCGTTGAAGAGACGTTGTTGGTAGCTGCTTGATTGAGCTGAGTGGCCAGTTACTCATCAGCTGCACACCTGTTCCCGCCGTCGTTTACCTCTGTCACCTGCGGCCCGTGGAGGACCACAGTTGCCACGGTGCCAGTTTTGGATAGCGCTATTTTGCGTAGCTGTTTCGGAAATACTTCCACCAATGGCCCAAAAGCCAGTGATCATGCTCGTCTGGACGTCCGATAAGGTGCTCCGTTTCCTCAATTCGACGACAACTACACTGTTTTCCGCGCTACCGAATCCGCTTTTTTTCACCGTTCACTGCTAGTGTTATGCTGTGAGTGGTTGCTGCACGTTGACGTCGAACGTGGGCGGTGGTCACATTAATGTGACTGGATCATTTACTTGAAACGACACTTAAAACTGGGATCCCAAAACGCATATGAATGTGTAGTATTTAATTAGACCCTACGTACAAGGAAATCACTGAGAGGAAAGATCACATGAAAACTAGTAAACTTTATATACTCCACAGACTCTGAAAATGTCAAAATATAGAAAGTGTGTCAGAAACAATATGATAGACCCGACTTTTGTTTTCAGGTCACGTTCACAGAATAAATGGCAATAGATGGATAAAAGATATCTTCAAATGTAGGAGGATAGTAAAGGTCTGAAAATAAGTCGTATAAAAGTTGGCGCAAAAATAAGGTTCTCTTGGAAAGGAAACGTCGAAAATAGAATCTATCTAAGGCAGGAACTGATTAAAAGCAGTTCTATCAGAGAAGGCAAACACATAGTGAGGGTAAGAAGAAATATTGTAGCGTGGTACCCAGGATATCCTAACGAAAAGAAAAAAAGGAAAAAAAATTGTTATTACCTTGCCGATAAATAAGACTTCTGTAGTTTTGATCATCAGAATCAGCTACACAGCACTACAGTACAATTAACGACAGAAAGATTGCAATAAATTATTTATGTAGAGTTATGAAACCATCAACAAGACAACGTACTATCGCCTCTTGCAATGTGAAAGGCTGCCGTAGGCTTCTACAGCCATTTTCCTATATTCTTCTTTTAACATGTGAGCAGTTGTGTAACCATTTTAGTGAATTACCTGTTACTGAGAGCTGCAAAATATATCACTGTCGGACACGTAGTTCCAAGTCTATGAACCCATAAATATTGAGATGCGTGAGAAATTGGCTTTTCTTGAAACAGAGCGCAAATCACACATACTACACTCTTCAAGCGTTTAATAACACTGTGGGTTAGCTGTTTTCTGAAATTATGTTAAAATAAGAGCGTTAGAGTGGAAGATAAAAAAGAGGGGGCACAATGATTGAGAAGTCGACTGAGGACTTATGGAGTATTATAGTCTCTACGTTGCTTTGCACGTAAATTGTCGGTAGGCAGAGTAATATGGCGGGAAAGAATGAATGTCACAAATGTATCAAACCTTGCTAAAACGCTCTGACTGTCCGCCTTGATGGCTGCGTGGTGAGCGCGACAGATTGCTAACCGAAGGGGCCCGGGTTCGATTGCTGGGCGGGTTGGGGATTTTCTCCGCTCCGGGTCTGGGCGTTGTTTATCCTTACGTTCGTACAACTCAGAAGAAAGAGCTCTCTAATACGCTATTTATCGTCTTTCCGTTACTGAGGTGGCTAAATGGGCACGACCGGGGAGAAAAAAAGGAAAATAGTTGAGGATCGACGATAGCTGCTGTACAGCAAGGAAACTAATTGGTAGCTCACACGAACAATCAATGATGCCCAGAGTGAATTTTTGTTATGTAGCGGAATGTGCAGCGGTAGAGCGCTTGCCGGTGAAAGTCAAAGATCCTAGGTTCGTGTCCCAGTTCGGCACACAGCATTAATCTGTCAGGAACTTCCTATTTGCGATTTGTTATTTTGCCCAACATTTTTGTTTGGAGACAGAGCATCAGCAGCTGTCAGTAATATCATTATAGGTGAACGACAGCACCAGTTATACCAAACTTTCTCCATAGATGGTTCTGGGGCTTAGGCCATTTTCAGGGGTTTTTGACCATTGAACAACAGAAGCGTCTCTGTCAGTTCGAGTGCACCAGACGCATCCATGTTGATGACATTCTAACAGTGTCCCAATGGTGCTTCACGAATTTTACGAGTTCGATGATGATGTTGAAAGGCTGTAAGATGTCTACTCCGTTATTTGTATCTATCACGACTAAGTTTCTCCCTAAAACCAGCTGTGTTCATACAATGACGGCAATCTGACCAATGTTTATGCCGTACAGCGTAGAACGGGCTTCATACTCCCAAGGAACATGCACCTGCAGATTTAAATGGTACTGTGTGCTTACCGGTACACACCCTGTCAAAATCACCACACTTGCTATTAAAAGTCTTCATACTGAGTTAATTCTAACAGATATGAAAGGTATTGGAAAGAAGACACTGACTTCATAGAACTGAAAGGGTTATTGTCTCTAGCACATGGCTCTGAGCACTATGGGACTTAACTTCTCAGGTCATCAGTCCCCTAGAACTTAGAACTACTTAAACCTAACTAACCTAAGGACATCACACACATCCATGCCCGAGGCAGAATTCGAACCTGCGACCGTAGCGGTCGCGCTGTTTCAGACTGTAGCGCCTGGAACCGCTCGGCCACTCCGGCCTGCTGTCTCTAGCACAAGCCGCGGTACAGGTTGCTAACGATTCTACGCACACTTACCGACGCTCACTCTTATTTCGGCTTGTTATTACTTTTCTGAGTTAACCACTACTTCTACCGATCTTTCCTAGCGACTCGTTTATAACATTGATGAGCTCTCAATCCAGTCCACAAGCCCTGCAACATTTAACGGATTTATCGAACTTCTCACGACACGCGGCCATGTATCGTCCAACCACGTCTGACATCCAGCAACGACTCCCCACTACTCATCGCCTTCCACAACACCCGTAACGGTTGGCGCCAAAGCGAGCTTCTCGGTCACTGGGGGATTCTTCTGGCGCGCTGTGCTGCTGTGCTAGCCCGCTACGTGTAAGATACAGACATAGATTCCTAAAGAGTAACTATATCTGTAACCTTAGAGGCGCCAGTCAGTCCGCCTCTCACATAAATTTTGGTAGTTTCGCGTTATCAAGTTCCGCAGAGTATATTTTCTATGCTTGCTTTAGCTTATGTTGTTGATGCTCACATTTACGTGCCAGGGAGGAAGATCAGCTGACGACATGCATCTGCGTTTCTTTACTTTCACTTTGTCGACAACTGACAGTCAGCACAACATGCCTCCTGTCCCTAACACGGATACTCGTGCATTTTGAATGCATGGCGGCGTAATAAAAAATGCATGCAACTGGGAAAATTCAGGTGGAAGCTGTTGATTTACCTTTACAGTAGCAGCCTGGGAAAGCAGCTGAACTTTATTTTCGAAGCCAGGTCCAGTCGCGACGATGTGTCGCCAGACACGGCCGGCCGTCTCCAGGCGTAGAGACGCGTGGTCGTTCCAAAGGCAAGCATTGGGACGCCGTCTTCAATACTTCAGGTGGAGAGGTGCGGGCGTTTCCTCTCCTGTCTTCTCACAAACACCTGCTGTTTGTGAAAAAAGCAGTTTTGGGGATTGGTCAATATGCCCCCCACCAAGTTTTATCGCTCTCTGTACGCGGTGGGGTATAGAGTTGTTTTAGAGGGAACTTATCAGGACTTGGACGAGATCAATCGCAGCAAGCAGTCGCTGCTCCGAGATCAAGTAAATGGCGATTTTTAGGTAGGAATTAGATCAGTTTCTCCGACACCATGCAGATCCATTGCTAGGAACAGAATTCTCGCGAGTGACGATTTCAGTAATAGTTTAATTAATTTCAAATGGAACCGAGTTCTGTGTTTGATCGGACACGAAGCATTTCACGCAACGTGTGCCCTTTCCGCTATGAGTCATGGGCTTACTTTAATGGGTCAATTAGTAATGAAAAATGATGAATATTGCTTTCAAATCTTGGTGTGTGAGCGACTGCACGTCCATTAGGCACTCCCTTAATCCACAAGTCACTTTGCTGACAAACTATCGACACGTTACTGTTGTCTGCTGGTATGGAACCATAGGGTTACTGTTTTAATGTGCCTTCCATTTACTGCAGCCTCAGGAATATTCTCTATTCGTGAAATAAATGTTAATAACGCAGCTACTTAGTTCATTAAACTTCGCTCCAAAATCGACGGCAGCATGACCTCCCACGTCCTGTATTCTTTAATATCCTGTATCTTGCAAGATAAAATTATTTAAACTCATTAAAAAAAATTTGCATCACCCGAGAACTCCCGAAGACAGACGTTGACTGTGGATATTGTACCACAGACACAGTCCCTTTGACTGTTCAGAGATGTCACTAAACCCGTCCAAAGATGTAAAGAACCATGCATTAGATGGAGGGGGGCTCGACAGCCGATCAGTCCCAGTCATTCCACCAGTAAGGAGGTACACTGCTCCTGTTGGCTGTAGTTCAACCTCGCCTAGGCGCTCAGGAACATGGTTCGATCGCGTCCGCATTGTTACTTTGTGCCAGGAAGGGCTCTCCACAAGGGAAGTGTCCAGGCGTCTCGGAGTGAACCAAAGCGATGTTGTTCGGACATGGAGGAGATAGAGAGAGACAGGAACTGTCGATGACATGCATCGCTTAGGTCGCCCAAGGGCCACTGCTGCAGTGGATGATCGCTATCTACGGATTATGACATGGAGGAACCCTGATAGCAACGCCAACATGTTGAACAATGCTTTTCGTGCAGCGACAGGACGTCGTGTTACGACTAAAACTGTGCGCAGTAGGTTGATGATGGGCAACTTCACTCCCGACATCCATGGCGAGGTCCATCTTTGTAACCACAACACCATGCAGTGCGGTACAGGTGGGCCGAACAACATGCCGAATGGACCGTTCAGGATTGGCATCACGTTCCCTTCAGCTATGAGTGTCGCATATGCCTTCAACCAGACGATCGTCGGAGACGTGTTTGTAGGCAACCCGGTCAGGCTGAACGCCTTAGACACACTGTCCAGCGAGTGCAGCAAGGTGGAGGTTCCGGGGTGTTTTAGAGTGGCATTATGTGGAGCCGACGTACTCCGCTGGTAGTCATGGAAGGGTCCGTAACGGCAGTACGATACGTGGGTGCCATCCTCCTACCGACAGCGCAACCATATCGGCAGCATAGTGGCGAGGCATTCTTCTTCATGGACGGCAATTCGTGCCCCCATCGTGCACATCTTGTGAATGACTCCCTTCAGCATAACGACATCGCTCGACTATAGTAGCCACCCTATCGAACATGGCTGGGATTGATTCAAAGGGCTGCTTATGGACGGCGTGACCCACCAACCACTCTGAGGGATCTACGCTGAATCGCCGTTGAGGAGTGGGACATTCTGGACCAACAGTACCTTGATGAACTTGTAGATAGTATGCCCGGAGGAATACAGGCTGACTACAAAAATAGTTTAAGGCTTAAGTAGAAGACAGCGAACAATATTTCTTACTTTCTTATCATTACCCTACCGCCTCACACTGTGACAACGGGAAACCATCCTTATCATTTAATGGTTGAGTATGGACTATTTTCGATGGTCCTATTTTCACTACACTGCGTTTCTAGGAAGGTCTGGTGATGACTGTTTCAGGTTAATTTTTTTTAGAAGGAATAATACGGATTTGAAATCTTTATGAGTGTTATGGAATTGTTATAAATAGTAAATATTAATGGTGCCATCGATCTCAGATTTTTAGGATATTTAATTGTAGCATTGGCAACTGGCTAACGTGAGAATAACATTTGATACATTTCGGTAAACGACATTATGTTATGTGTTTTCTTTTAATGGCCCTATTTTAAGTTCATATAAGCTGATATTGTATGGCAGTGTACTGTTAACTAGCGGTTCGATGCTTGATTTCGATCTTAGCTGAGATTTTTTATGATAAGTCAAATATTTCATGAATCTTGTTGCACACATGTCAACACAGCACCACCATTCATTCTACCACCAGACTTTGATATGAATGACAATAACATTCTGCTTGGTTTTTATTTTGGCATTTTTTTAAATGTTTTCATCCTAAATCAGGAAATATAATACAAAAACAACTTAGATCCAAGCAGAACCAGCAGTTTGTGAGGGACAACGAATGTCATTTAAATACACTGAATAATCTTTATATTTGACGATGAGAACTGTTAAAAATTATATTAGATTTAATTTGTTACAAGCCAACAGAGTAAAAGAAACGCGTCAGTTATAATTGAGCAGTTGCGGGAACGGTCTTCGCACGACGTTGACGGACACCTTGACAGCTACAGATGTGCGTACTTACAAGGTGGCTCCGTATTGCTTCTGCCTAACAGTAGCATCGATGACGCAGGGAGTTAGTTCACTGCAGCTCACTTTTTTTGTTCTATAGCCATGGAATACAAATAAGCAAGCGTTATATCACGTTCTGTTGAAACACTCACCAACCCACTCATTCATCCACCTGCACACACACATACACACAGACACACACACACGCACACACACACACACACACACACACACACACACACACACACACACACACACAACGTCAGCATCAAGCCTTGGACTTGCAGCCTTGGACAAACAATGAGGACAAGATAAATATATCCTTGGACTTCGTGGATCTGTAAAATGTAAACATGAGCGGCCGGAAATGTTAAAATCAATAAAACATTCCGTTCTGTTTCCCATGGTTGGATGGAGTTCACATTAAAACTCAACGTTTCGTCCTCATCTGCCGAAGACATTTTCATGGGGGATCGTAGAGCCTTTGAGTGTCCCTGGCTAACTGCTGACTACACTAAACTTCACGTGTGTTCCTGCGTGCTTCGAAAATATATTGTAGAAATTTTTGAATATTGCCTCATGACCACATATTTCAAACGGAGCAATTAGTTCTATGAACAGACAGATTGCGTGGCATGGGAATTGTAGACAAACCAAGCATCACCTCACTCTACATTGTTGCCAAACTTGATCGCAGATACAAGATGGCGGCCATAGATGTGGCAACATCGCTCTGAATTATGGAGGGAAGTTCAAATTTAGGCGGGGAAATAAGTCAATTGGATTATCTCCACTAACCCAACTCCACTGCACTCTGCTGCCCTTCCCCATCCCCCTTCTCTGGTACCGCGCGCCGCGGAATTTGAATCCGCGCCAGACGTCATGGACGTCGAAGACCCATAGAGGTCTCTGCACCATCGCGCCGTAAGCTGTGGCGGCGCGCGCCTCCTGGCCCGCTTTTAGTGTGACGGCGCCACAGTGGAACACGTGGTCCCAGTGGCCAATAGCGGCGCCTCCGATAGCGTAGTTAAGCGCCGGCCTCTCGATGAGCCAGTCAGTCTAATCTCACTAACGTCGGTTTACACCTCGCTTTGCGCTAGACTGCTTACTTCCTGGTTCTTGTACAAGTGGACGTGTTTGTTTCCTTGTGACTCTGTTGTTCGGTCTTGTTGTATTCGTTCTGTTCTTCGCTGGTCGTGTCCGTCCTCTTGTGTTGTTGTTCGCGGGCCTATCCGCCGGTCCCGTCGCGCTTTTCGTTATTGCTACCCCGCGACCGTCCTGGTTGCAGTTACAACACCTTCGCACTCCTCCTCTCCGTTCCCCTCCTCTCCCCTATTCGAAAATTATCGGGAAAAGGGGTCAACCTGTGCTGGCTGCTGGATAGGATGGCTGCAAATCTTTATTTTGTATGCATTGTGATATATTTAGTTAAGCAATTTGAGTTGTAATTGATCGAGCACTAGACAGTAGCTCCAGCCAGTGTCTTCACCTTAGGGTCAAGAGTTTAACTGATTTAGTTCACAACACCACCCCCAGAGGGCGCTGTCGCCCGTCCACACACTCCCTCTCCTCACCCGTGATGTAATCCGGGATGGTGGTCCGCAGAGAAAATTATCGGGAAAAGGGGTCAACCTGTGCTGGCTGCTGGATAGGATGGCTGCAAATCTTTATTTTGTATGCATTGTGATATATTTAGTTAAGCAATTTGAGTTGTAATTGATCGAGCACTAGACAGTAGCTCCAGCCAGTGTCTTCACCTTAGGGTCAAGAGTTTAACTGATTTAGTTCACAACACCACCCCCAGAGGGCGCTGTCGCCCGTCCACACACTCCCTCTCCTCACCCGTGATGTAATCCGGGATGGTGGTCCGCAGAGAAAATTATCGGGAAAAGGGGTCAACCTGTGCTGGCTGCTGGATAGGATGGCTGCAAATCTTTATTTTGTATGCATTGTGATATATTTAGTTAAGCAATTTGAGTTGTAATTGATCGAGCACTAGACAGTAGCTCCAGCCAGTGTCTTCACCTTAGGGTCAAGAGTTTAACTGATTTAGTTCACAACACCACCCCCAGAGGGCGCTGTCGCCCGTCCACACACTCCCTCTCCTCACCCGTGATGTAATCCAGGATGGTGGTCCGCAGAGAAAATTATCGGGAAAAGGGGTCAACCTGTGCTGGCTGCTGGATAGGATGGCTGCAAATCTTTATTTTGTATGCATTGTGATATATTTAGTTAAGCAATTTGAGTTGTAATTGATCGAGCACTAGACAGTAGCTCCAGCCAGTGTCTTCACCTTAGGGTCAAGAGTTTAACTGATTTAGTTCACAACACCACCCCCAGAGGGCGCTGTCGCCCGTCCACACACTCCCTCTCCTCACCCGTGATGTAATCCGGGATGGTGGTCCGCAGAAAAAATGGTGGTAAATTCGTTCAGTCTGTGACTAGCTGCTGGACTTGGAGGATCTCATTGGCAGTAGGCTAATATAGCGTGCACAAGGCATTGTTTAAAACATTTATTTCAGATTATTGTTTATGTATTTCAGAAATGAAAATACACCTCGAAATTGACACAGGTGTTTTAAATAATTTAGATGACGTTTAACAATTGTGCCGCTTTTTCATTCCGATCGTGTAAGGAACCATGTAGCTACAATATAACAGATCACTTAAAGGTATCTGGAAAAACTGTCCCTTGTTTCGCCACCCGTGCAGTCTGCCCAGAGTTGGGGTGTACCGGAGCACTTGGAACTGCTGGTGCCATGCTGCCCGTTGGTAAAAAGCCATGCGCTGGGTTCGCAGAGCGAGCATGCACATGGCAGCCGCAGAGAGGCCGAACGCGGCACACGGTAGCTGCACAGAAAATGGTTCAAATAGCTCTGAGCACTATGGGACTTAACATCAGAGGTCAGTGTCTTCACCTTAGGGTCCAGAGTTTAACTGATTTAGTTTACAACACCACCCCCAGAGGGCGCTGTCGCCCATCCACACACTCCCCCTCCTCACCCGTCCCCTAGAACTTAGAACTGCTTAAACCTAACTAACCTGTGGACATCACACACATCGAAGACCGAGGCAGGATTCGAACCTGCGACCGTAGCGATCGCGCGGTTCCAGACTGTAGCGCCTAGAACCGCTCGGCCAGTTTTGTCTCAGTTTAATTTGTCCGTAGGTTTGATGTACATTTTAGAGTAATGGTATGGATCCTGAGTATGGATCCTGATATTCTACATGTAACTAGTGTACGCAATTTTTTTTCTTGTGTTGACTTTGTTTTGTATTTAGACATTGCCGTGTAAAGATTATTACAACGCAATTTATGAATGTTAGATTACTTGTTCTGTGTTTGTACGGTGAGCTATTTAAAATTTCATGAGTACAATTAGTATTTTTCTTATTTGTCATAGAATTAGTGAAGTTTGGATTACTCCTAAAAATAACAGAGATCCCAGTAACTAGGCAAATTTTTATCTCACCATTATTTTTTATTTTTTGTATGATGTAATGTTTTATTTGTCATTTGGATTGATGTAAATTTGTATGTGTACGTTACTCTGGATGCAACAACTGTGTCAATAATTTGGTAAAGTAACAGCATTTGGTCGTCTATTTGAGGTCACCAGGGGCTAAGGTCTCCTCCTGGTTATTTTGATGACTTGCTACGTTTGTTCTGATACAGTTTTCTTAAAAAAATGTTCGGAACTACCCTCGCATTGCAAGGATAGTACCGTGCCATTTTTTTCTGCATGGGTAGCCGGTGGTGAAAGGGTACAGTACTGCCCGACATTGAAAATAGGTACAACATACTTCATTATTTTTGTCAGAACAACACATTTTTTTCTAATAATAACTCAATTTCAATTAATACAGTGAAGCCGGATACCAGTGTGGGAAAGAATGACAATTTATTTATTTAATTGATCACATGTGCACTCCCACAAAATAAATCGCTACATCCAGTTTGGTGAGATCTGTGAAATGAATGAATGTATGGTTGTTTGCTAACTGCAGATAGTGAATGTGAATATATGGTCATCTTTGAGACGACCCTTTGGCCACCTTTGGTGGGACCAAAGAGATGAAATGTACCTGAGCTTTGAGCGCCTGAAATGTGGCTGACCAATACGGTAGCAAGGTGCTCCCCCACTTCAACAGAGGTGCGAGAGGACCTGGAGAACGGCCATGTTTCAGCACTCTGCCGCTGGATCTTGTGCTGTTAAGACCTGTTTTAGTTGTGCTCCGTAAAGACAAAAGAGTGGAGACATGGTATGCATGTGGAATATTTAAGAGTAGTTTCAAATAATAATTTCTCTATTTCAGAAACTTTTGTGGGGAGAATTAAATGTCAGGCAGGTAATATTAATGGGATTGTAGTAATCTTCGGAAGTGACCAACGTTCACAATGAAACCACGTGTATCAATAAGTTGAAATAGTTCCGTGTGCTTAAGTTAAGCTGAATTACTAGCGTGTGTACAATAAGTTGAAATATTTAAGAAATAGCGTGTGTACCATAAGTTGAAATATTTAAGAAATGGCGTGTGCAGGACTTGAAATTAGAGACGAGTACTTCCACGTGGTGAGTACTGTGTGAGTCTCAATCTGTGTATGAGACAAAGGCTAAAGAGAAGTGCTCGTCCATGGTATCAGTTGAGGACTCGCGTGTGTGATGAATATGTTCTTAATATTACTTTGCGTGATATGATTCCGTGTGACGCTAGATTCAAACTCTGAGAGGGAAGCAAGGTGAGTCGGCCGTCTATCCAGCAACGCCACTTGGCTTGCATTGCACAGGAAGACGTGCATATATCTCCAGAGTTCATAGTAGGAAAGTAGAATTACGAAGTGGGGCAGTGTCGTGTGAAACTGGGAAAAATATTAATTGAAGTGGGAAAGCTGAAAGTGATAATGTTGTGACTATTCCCTGTGTAGTATTTCATATTGTAGTGTGGTGTATGTCATGTAATTTGGGTATGTGTGGTTTGCATGGGAGAGTAGCGAGGTAGTTTCAAAAGATTAGTGGGTTATGCGTGTTCCTTTTGTACTGCTCGGTCTGGAGGAAAGTTTCGTGATGATGATTGTGAGAGTCGGAGTGTGAGAAATAATAAAAGATCCACCATCCTATTCAGAAAGTGCACTGTAGCGTTAAATAATTATGAGACCATAATATAGAGATTCACCAATGTAAAGCCATGCCAACTGGGCGGAATTTCTCATGTGTTATTGTTGTAGGTTATAGAATTTGTGTGTTTAGGTTATAGAATTTATCAGAATAAATAAGATAGTGAAAAGAAAAAGATTGGTGGACTTTTCCTTCGAACTGTATGTTGTCATGATGTCCCGAATTTATAATGTGTGCGCCACTCATATCCAGTGCGGTGGCCACGTGTTGACAAAAGCCGTTAAATAAAAGACAAAAAGAAAATGTGGTATTGCCAGTGCGTAGTGAACAGTCAGAGTTCTGTAAATTACTGTTAGTCAGATGCGCGTTTCCGTTGCGTATTATTCATACAGGAGGATAATTTGTAACTAAATTGTGAGTACCAGAGTTCCTGTTCTCGATAAATAAGAATGAATCCACTCGCTTGGCAGACCACTCATCTTGCAGGCCTGACTGCTTGATGCCACAGTATGAGCAAGGCATGTGGGTGCCTCTCAAGCTGCTTGTTTGAAGGCACTGCCAGAGAGAGAAAAATTTCTGAATCCTATACCTGCGGTGGTGTTCATCACTTTTCTGAAACAATGAGTGGAGTTGGTTTATATTTGCTGCTGCAGGTAGCGACGTTAAGGCACTTATTTTTAATTTCCCTTACTTCTCGAAGTACACTGGCGTCTAAGCATAGATAGGAAAATCATAATAATTATGTACGTAGAAGTTCACCATACAGGGTGGTTTATTGATAGTTACCAGGCCAAATATCTCACGAAATATGCATCAAACGAAAAAACTACAAAGAACGAAACTCGTCTAACTTGAAGGGGGAAACCAGATGGCGCTATGGTTGACCCGCTAGATGGCGTTGCCATAGGTCAAAAGGATATCAAGTACGTTTTTTTAAAAATAGGAACCCCCATTTTTATTACATATTCGTGTAGTACGTAAAGCAATATGAATGTTTTAGTTGGACTACTTTTTTCACTTTGTGATAGATGGCGCTGTAATAGTCACAAACATGTAAGTACGTGGTATCACGTAACATTCCGCCAGTGTGGACGGCATTTTCTTCGTGATACATTACCCGTGTTAAAATGGACCGTTTACCAATTGCGGGAAAGGTCGATATCGTATGGCTGTTGTGATCAAAATGCCAAACGGGCGTGTGCTATGTATGCTGCTCGGTATCCTGGACGACATCATCTGTGTCCGAACCGTTCGCCGGATGGTTACGTTATTTAAGGAAACAGGAAGTGTTCAGCCACATGTGAAACGTCAACCACGACCTGCAACAAATGATGATGCCCAAGTAGGTATTTTAGCTGCTCTCGCGGTTAATCCGCACATCAGTAACACACAAATGACGCGAGAATCGGGAATCTCGAAAACGTCGGTGTTGAGAATACTACAACAACATCGATTGCACCCGTACCATAGTTCTATGCACCAAGAAATGCATGGCGACGACTTTGAACGTCGTGTACAGTTCTGCCACTGGGCACAAGAGAAATTACGAGACAATGGCAGATTTTTTGCACGTGTTCTATTTAGGGACGAAGCACCATTCACCAACAGCGGTAACGTAAACCGGCATAATATACACTATTGGGCAACGGAAAATCCACGATGGCTGCGACAAGTGGAACATCAGCGACCTTGGCGGGTTAATGTATGGTGCTGCATTATGGGAATATGGATAATTGGCCCCCATTTTATCGATGGCAATCTAAATGTAGCAATGTATGCTGATTTCCTACGTAAAGTTCTATCGATGTTACTACAAGATGTTTCACTACATGACAGAATGGCGATGTACTTCCAACATGATGGATGTTCGGCACATAGCTCACGTGTGGTTGAAGCGGTACTGAATACCATATTTCATGACAGGTGGATTGGTCGTCGAATTACCATACCGTGGCCCGCACATTCACCGGATCTGACGTCCCCGGATTTGTTTCTGTGGGGAAAGTTGAAGGATATTTGCCATCGTGATCCACCGACAACGCCTGACAACATGCGTCAGCGCATTGTCAATGCATGTGCGAACATTACGGAAGGCGAACTACTCGCTTTTGAGAGGAATGTCGTTACACGAATTGCCAAATGTAATCACGCTGTAACAGCATGCATTCTCAGAAATGGTAAGTTCACAAAGGTACATGTATCACATTGGAACAACCGAAATAAAACGGTCAAACGTATCTACGTTCTGTTTTTTAATTTAAAATACATACCTGTTACTAACTGTTCGTCTGAAATTGTGAGCCATATGTTTGTGACTATTACAGCGCCATCTATCACAAAGCGAAACAAGGGGTCCAACTAAAACATTCATATTTCTTTACGTACTACACGAATGTATAATAAAAATGGCAGTTCCTATTTAAAAAAACGCATTTCATATCCGTTTGACCTATGGCAGCGACATCTAGCGTGCCAAACATAGCGACTCCCCCCGTCGGAAGTCCGAGTTCTCCCTTCGGCATGGGTGTGTGTGTTGTCCTTAGCGTTATCTTAAGTTAGATTAAGCAGTGTGTAAGCCTGAGAGATTGCAGGGCACTCTCACTTCTGATTCAGTAAATAGGAAAAAATGGATAATATACAACATGTATAAGAAGCAAGAGCGAATAATATGAGTGGAAGAGGAAGTACAAAGTGCTTGGATTAAAAAGGATGTAAGACAGGATGTAGTCTTTCGTCCCTATTATTCAATCTATACATCGAAGAAGCAACTATGGAAATAAAGGAAAGGTTCAAGAGTGGAATCAAAATTGAATATGAAAGGATATCAGCGATAAAATCTGCTGATGACATTGTTATCCTCAGTGAAAGTTGAAAAAGGTTTACAGGGGCTGCTGAATGAACAGTCTACTGAGTACAAAATGTGGATTGAGAGTAAATCGAAGAAAGACGAAAATAATGAGAAGTAGCAGAAATTAGAAGAGTGAGGAACTAAAAATCGGGACTGGTTATCACGAAGTAGATGAATTTAAGGAATTTTATTACGTAGGCAGCAAAATAACCCATCACTGACGGAGCAAGAAGGACATAAAAAGCAGACTAGCCCAGGCAAAAAGGGCATTCCTGGCCAAGAGGAGTCTATTGGTATAAAATATAGGCCTAAATTTGAGGAATAAGTGTCTGAGAAATTACGTTTGGAACACAGCATTGTATGGTAGTGAAACATGGACTGTGAGAAAAGAGGAACAGATGAGAATCAAAGCATCTGAGATATAGTGCTAAAGACGAATGTTGAAAATTAGGTGGAATCTTAAGGTATGCCACGAGGAGGTTCTCCAGAGAAATTGAGTAGGATAGAAGCATAATTCACATCCTCCAAGAACATAAATTTTCACAAATGACTAAAAACGTGTTTTACAAGCGTCGTGCGCATGTCCCATATATTGACGTCAGTATGTGCAAGAACAATGGCTATAAATCATTGTGTATATTTGAGATTATGTTTGCTTATTGAGAAATTACAATTATTTAAGGTTATATTATGGATCATGTGAGTTTTGTTAATGAGCTATGTAACATGTAAGTTTTGACAATCCCCATTTTGGATCTTGTGAGTTTTGGTACTGAGCTGTTTGGAAGATGTTGGTTTCACGGGAACTATCGTGTTGCGACTCGATATGCAGATCATGAAAGTTTTGATATCGTCCATAGAAAGTGAACAGCAATTAAATGCTCCTCCTCGGTGTTGACATATCGGATACTGGGGCAGTACTGAAGGTTTGTACCTATAATGACAGAACAAACAACACTGTGAGGTTCTGTTTATTTTTCAAAAATGGACTTAAAATACTGAATTTGCGATTCCTCATTGTTAAGTTGCAAAGAAAGAGTCCTATACATTCTTACATGGAGGAACAAATCAATCCAATAACAAGAATCAGTTTAATTTGAAAACAATGAAGAAAACAGGATATTCTAATCTCATTCGTTTGGCTTCCTGACTTTTCCACATTTCTGGATGCTGTGAACGTTTCCTTGGCCTTCCTCTTTCTCCAACGGGTGAAACGTTTTCTTCCATGACTTGTGTCTCAAATCAGTTTTATTCCAGCCACTATATTGAATTATAATCCCCAAAATAACTGAGCAGAACAGAAAACACACTCCACTGGCGTCAATATTTACTACTACACAAGGAAATGGAACCGAGTGAGCTAATCGCTGATTGGTCAAGATGACGTACGGGACAAAACTCGCAAGATCCCGCGGATCATGAGACTTTTGAAACTAACCGTTAAGTTTAACACCGGTTTTCTCAAGGATCTTGTGCCAAATGTGAATAACTGTTTCGTGAATTATGTTCTACACTCCTGGAAATTGAAATAAGAACACCGTGAATTCATTGTCCCAGGAAGGGGAAACTTTATTGACACATTCCTGGGGTCAGATACATCACATGATCACACTGACAGAACCACAGGCACATAGACACAGGCAACAGAGCATGCACAATGTCGGCACTAGTACAGTGTATATCCACCTTTCGCAGCAATGCAGGCTGCTATTCTCCCATGGAGACGATCGTAGAGATGCTGGATGTAGTCCTGTGGAACGGCTTGCCATGCCATTTCCACCTGGCGCCTCAGTTGGACCAGCGTTCGTGCTGGACGTGCAGACCGCGTGAGACGACGCTTCATCCAGTCCCAAACATGCTCAATGGGGGACAGATTCGGAGATCTTGCTGGCCAGGGTAGTTGACTTACACCTTCTAGAGCACGTTGGGTGGCACGGGATACATGCGGACGTGCATTGTCCTGTTGGAACAGCAAGTTCCCTTGCCGGTCTAGGAATGGTAGAACGATGGGTTCGATGACGGTTTGGATGTACCGTGCACTATTCAGTGTCCCCTCGACGATCACCAGTGGTGTACGGCCAGTGTAGGAGATCGCTCCCCACACCATGATGCCGGGTGTTGGCCCTGTGTGCCTCGGTCGTATGCAGTCCTGATTGTGGCGCTCACCTGCACGGCGCCAAACACGCATACGACCATCATTGGCACCAAGGAAGAAGCGACTCTCATCGCTGAAGACGACACGTCTCCATTCGTCCCTCCATTCACGCCTGTCGCGACACCAATGGAGGCGGGCTGCACAATGTTGGGGCGTGAGCGGAAGACGGCCTAACGGTGTGTGGGACCGTAGCCCAGCTTCATGGAGACGGTTGCGAATGGTCCTCGCCGATACCCCAGGAGCAACAGTGTCCCTAATTTGCTGGGAAGTGGCGGTGCGGTCCCCTACGGCACTACGTAGGATCCTACGGTCTTGGGGTGCATCCGTGCGTCGCTGCGGTCCGGTCCCAGGTCCTCGGGCACGTGCACCTTCCGCCAACCACTGGCGACAACATCGATGTACTGTGGAGACCTCACGCCCCACGTGTTGAGCAATTCGGCGGTACGTCCACCCGGCCTCCCGCATGCCCACTATACGCCCTCGCTCAAAGTCCGTCAACTGCACATACGGTTCACGTCCACGCTGTCGCGGCATGCTACCAGTGTTAAAGACTGCGATGGAGCTCCGTATGCCACGGCAAACTGGCTGACACTGACGGCGGCGGTGCACAAATGCTGCGCAGCTAGCGCCATTCGACGGCCAACACCGCGGTTCCTGGTGTGTCCGCTGTGCCGTGCGTGTGATCATTGCTTGTACAGCCCTCTCGCAGTGTCCGGAGCAAGTATGGTGGGTCTGACACACCGGTGTCAATGTGTTCTTTTTTCCATTTCCAGGAGTGTATGTATAAAGCTATATGAGAATACGTCGGCATCTCAATTTTCATTATTTTGGAGCATGTGAGTTATGACTCTAACCTACACAATTGGCGAGGAATGGACTACATGGAAAACCCTGAGAAGAATAAGGGACTGGCTGGTAAAACATCTGTTAAGACATCATGGAATAACTTCTGTGGTACTAGAGGGAGCTGTAGAGGGTAAAAGCTGCAGAAGAAAACAGGGATTGGAAAACATCTAACAATGAGTGAGGATGCAAAATTATCTGACCATGGGCGTGACTGTGGAGCGTAGCGCGCAACGGGCAGGAGACGCTCTGGTCACAGGAATCGCTGTCCAGGTCCGGGAGAGGACTGCTCTCCATAGCCGTGACAGTGGCAGCGTTGGCAGTGTCACCACCAACGCCAGCGGCTGTTTGTTGCGCCGCGTGCCAGCGCAGCTCGCTCGCCGCGGCGCATACAGAGCGCTGGCGGCGTGGGTGGGGCGGGGCGGGGCGCTGACAGGTGGCGCAGCCGCTGCCGTGGCCACGGTCGCTGACCCGCCCGAGGGCCGTGCCCGACCCGCGCTGTCCCGCACACCTGCGCCTCGCCCGGCTACCTGACACCGGAGCCAGCTGTCGCGCGCCACCTTGAAAGGTGCGTTGATATTAGTTCACTATCAGCCTGCCTTATATCTTAACTTGGATACAAAGACGGCATTCGCGCCTACATTGTTTCTCTATGAGTGCGCGATGTCATCTGCAACATTGCGCGTCTGCAATAACATCTCTGTGTCCGCCGCTTCTCAGGGATGCTGGTCGCAGAGACAGTCAATCCGGTTCGTGAAATCGTGAAGCGAGCCAAGGGCGAGAAAGCGGCATGGCAATAATGATGACAAATTCTCATTATTGAGAAAATTGATTTTATAACATGGTTTTACACTACTGGCCATTAAAATTGCTACACCACGAAGATGACGTTCTACAGACGCGAAATTTAACCGAAAAGAAGAAGATGCTGTGATATGCGAATTATTAGCTTTTCGGAGCATTCACACAAGGTTGGCGCCGGTGGCGACACCTACAACGTGCTGACATGGGAAAAGCTTCCAACCGAGTCATCATACACAAACAGCAGTTGACAGGCGCTGAATGGTGAAACGTTGTTGTGATGCTTCGTGTAATGAGGAGAAATGCGTACCATCACGTTTCCGACTTTGATGAAGTCCTGATTGTAGCCTATCGCGATTGCGGTTTATCGTATCGCGACACTGCTGCTCGCGTTGGTCGAGATTCAATGACTGTTAGTACAATATGGAATCGGTGGGTTCAGGAGGGTAATACGGAACGCCGTGCTGGATCCCAGCGGCCTCGTATCACTAGCATTCGAGATGACAGTCGCATGGCTGTAACGGATCGTGCAGCCACGTCTCGATCCCTGAGTCAACTGATGGGGACGTTTGCAAGACAACAACCATCTGCACTAACAGTCCGACGACGCTTGCAACATCATCCTTGTTCCATTACATAGTTTTGGTTAGTTGAGACTTCTGATAGTACGAGTTCGTTTTCGGCAGTGGCTATGTTAATGAGGCCGGTCGTTTGATCAGTGGGATATGTGCCTTCTCCTACTTGTAAAAGTTGTTGTCAAAATGTGCTATTTCGTCTCTCGTTAGTACAACTCTCATAATATTTGTTAGTCGCAGTGTTTGTATGTGTAGCGCGAGATATGATTTTTTAAGCATGCATTTATTGTTCTGCTGGTGTTCACTTGGGAATAGCTGGATGTATTTGTCGGAAATCTCCTGAGAGTGTGAGTAGTCCTTCCATCACTTCATAATTTCCACGCAATTCTTGTAATGTTCTGTCCACGGCTTCGAGTGAGTTTTCATTTGCCATTGTGCATTCGTCCCAGGAGATAAGTTTAGCTTGCTTTAGAAGTTCACTCTGTCCAGATGGTCTTCAGATTTTAAATACCGGAAATTGTTCTTCAGCTATATTCAACGGTAGTTGTAGGGATGAATGAGCAGTTGTCCCTCCTTCCGTAAGTTTTTCTACAATTCCGGATGATGTTAGTGCAAGTGCTACGTTCTGCTTAGCACGATTTCCGCCAGAAATAGATTTATTAGAAACGTTTTCCCAGTGCCGCCTGGTTCGTCCAAGTAAATAATTCTGCCAGTGTTGTTCTCGATCCGGTCCATGATAGCGTGGTAAATTTCCTTTTGATTGTCATAGGGGAGTAGTTTGATGTGAGCAATGTACTGAAGTATTTCGTTGAGGTTTTAACTTTTTTCTTTTATAATTTTGAAGTTTAGCACACTAACAGCATCTTTTCGTGGTCCTTGAATCCCAAGTTGTTCTAAGGTCTGGTTGTTTACTGCTAAACATTTATCTTCTAGGCGAATGAGTGTCTTATAGAAAATGTCTCGTTGAATTTGATGGTCAGTTCAGAATGAGCGTGTCAAATATGGTACAGTATGTCACCACTCATACTCTCTTTCAAAGAGTCCCATAGCTCTTGTGGATTCAGTGGGTTATATGTTGTTAGAATTATGGCGAATACATCTCTTATTTCCTCATCTTAGGCTGTGAGTGAGGCTTCTGTTGTGTCAATTCCCAGTATTTGTCGTTTCCCAGTAGTCCTAAGCGTTGGCATGCTTCTCTGTACGTCTGGCATAGGTAATCGTCAAAAGTCTTGAGATCTGTGAAACTTGTTGGTCCACGCACTTCGTGTGGCAACATCCGGTGATGGAAACATTTGGCATTGTTCGGATGTATGGTGTATATTCGGCCTAGTGCGCCAGTTTTCATAATTCCTGGATGACCTCCTGCTGTAATTCTTTGGTTTAGTCGTTGAAAGATTTTTCTTGTTGTGTTCCACGTATAATAAGGTAGGGACGTCGAGACATGGTAATGTTTTCGCGAATGGATGTGTTTGGCATAGTTGGTAAAAAGCTGTTGATGTGTTCTGAGGTGGTTCGCTTGCAGTTTTTCTGATGGTGGCTTTTGTGAAGTAAACTCTCTGTCCGTTCTCCAAATATACTGCTAGATGTTGCAGAATTGCTTCGCGTTCGCGTATTGGAAAACCGAAAATACGCCATGCTGCTTCGTTGCTGTTGCCGTATCTTCCCATTTGGTACATGATGATATCGTCGTTTCTGTTTTGTTGTTCGCTGTCTTTGACTATTCGAAATACTGCCTTGTCACTGCCTTTGTTCACATACTTACAGGAATATTTGACTGACTTCACTGAATTGCAATATTCTACGTTTATTTGTGCTTGGATCATTTTGGAAAATAGTGTGTTATATAGTACTACCCACTGATTATCTGGAAAGTAGTGTGTTATATGGTACCACCCATTTATTATCTATTTCCAGTTCATCGCTGCCTCCTATTTATATTTTTGCTGTGAAGCTACTGTTTTGGGGTGATAATCTTCTACATTTGGGATAGCCATTCTTTTCTGTACATATGCCTTCAATCATAGGTGGCAAATTTGGATTTAATGACCCACATGGTCCCTGAATCACTTTTTTCAAGCACATTTCCGGATCTTCTTGCGGACTGGGAAATTCAGCTTGGATGATTTTGTCAATATCCATGGGATGAATTCTGTCGTGTAGCCATATGATATTGTGTGAGTAGGACAGTCCTCGTTTTTGCATTCGATTGTGTATGTCCAGCATCTAATGGTTCCGAAGATGTGGTATTTTGTGAGGACTTTAATAAACCTCATTTATTTTTGTCGGAAAACTCGGGCGATTATGTCGCGTCGATGCTTGGGGGCTTGTTCATATCTTAGTTGTTCATCGATTCCTGGCCACGACGAGTTGCATGTGACACTTATGAAGAGGTCATTGTCTTATGTAGGTCATCGCGTCTTGAGTGTATTCGTACATGTAACTCGGACTTCCTGTCTATGATGTGGGTAAGATTTTCATTGCCCCAGTGTCATCAATGTTTCCGTCATATACGACTGCGTCTAGAAGGCGGACGTATTCTTCCGTGCGTAGTTTCTTCTGATTGAATGTTATGTAAAGCACCCATACCGCTTCTTTTTTTACATATCTACCAGGAATTGTTGGAATAAATGGCGAGTATTTAGAATGTGATTCTGTGTTTCATTGTCTCAGATCAGTATGTTGTAACCATAGAACTCCTTGAAGGTGACTTTTTTGTTTGTTTCTACGCCAGTTTCCGGTCGAATTTGTTTCACATTAAAATAATATCCGTCCTCTCCGTACAGAAATATTAATGGATATTAGGTGGAATCATATGAACAGCGTGTCTCTGCAATGCGCTGTATCCTCCTCTTCTTCGTTGTACACTTATGTCACAGCTTGTATTTTCACTGTCCGCAATTACGATGGCGACTTTGTCTGAGGTGTATTAAATCGACGTTCATGTTTTCCACGTGGTCTTTCGTTGGCTAAAATTATAAGTTGGTAATTCATCAGAAATCATTCGGTCTAGTGTTGTTTTGAATATGTTAATCTGTTGATTGTATTCGTATAAGATGCTCTGTACGTATCAGATTATTTATCGTCTACATCCACTGATATTTGTGCATCATTGATAAATTGCTGTTTCTTCATTTCCGATTAAGTCTATACAGAAATTTATGATCTTCGTTGGGTGGTGATAGTAATGATCACATGTTGTGATAGATTTGTCCTTGGACGGGAGAAAACATAATCGGTTTCATCTATCTTAGTGTTGATCCAAATGACATCGAAATAAGTCATTTGGAAGCAGGTATTGTACGTTATTATATTTTCAAGGAAGTGTTTTGATTCTGGAGTTTCCCCGATTTGTAAAGTAAAAATTCTTCTGAAGGAGCTTCCAGTGGTGGTAATCGAATTTTTCGATTCTTGCAAGAGATTACTGGTGTTTCTCTGCCGAATGTTTTCGCGTTACAAAGTTGGCAGCCGCGCGGGGTTTTCGCAGCCGCGTGGGGTGCCACGCGGTCCAAGGCACCTTGCCACGGTTCCTCGCGACTCCTTCCCGTCGGAGGTTCGAGTCCTCCCTCGGGCATGGGTGTGTGTGTTGTCCTTAGCGTAAGTTAGTTTAAGCCTAGGGACCGATGACCTCAGCAGTTTGGTCCCACAGAACGTACTACAGACTTCCAATTTACAAAATTGGCAGATGTTATCCAGTTTTTCGATTACGACATGTTTGTGTTTGTTACATTCTTGCGTCGGTTCTTAGTGAAATATTTCATTTGTTAGATTTTACTATTTATTTGTCCTCGTCCGCGCTTCTCCAAAGGTGATACTTTCATGGATGTCTTGAGTTCGCAGTCTTTTGTTATAACATTGTGTCGCAATTCTTGATTCTTCATGCCCTTCATTTCGTTGTTTTTCGGTTCCTCTGCTTCTCACGGTGCTCATTCTCGTTCGTTGGGAACTTAAAATGTGCTTCGCTCTCTTCATCTGTTTTGTTTTTTAGCTGTTCTTTTCTGTTTTCAGCGCTTTGCTTCAGAACTGGCAAGATCTCCTCCTCTTTTACGTCTGCGCATCGTCTAAAATGTAAATCAAATCAACTTTTTATTAACAAATACACTAAGTACAATTTTGTCACTGTACTTTGACTACTGACACTTCACTGTTTGTTTTTATTCACTCACAGCACTACTTTTTCAGTTCCTGCCTTCGTCACTGATAAGAAACTAACTTTCGAACCAACGACGGGTCTCGCTATATGAGTAGCCCCACCAGTGGCGAATTCCAGACCATACCAAAAAGGCTTTGAATGGTCCACAATGTCTCAGAAGATTCCACAACATTCTAGAGTGTTTTGGAATGTTCAACAATGATCTGGGATATTCCAGGATGTTCCCGAACATTACAGGACAGCTCGGATCATTGTGGAACATTACGGAACACCCTGAAATGTTGTGGAATGCTCTTGAATACCCGCCAGTGTTCTGGAACGTTCTTGAAGGTTCTAAAATATTCTAGATATTTCTAGTCGGCGAAACTCCCCGGCCCTTGTGTCTTCAGAAGCACGACCTTCTGGTAAAAATGGGAACCTTCTTCACGAATGGGGGACGGAGGGCTACCACACCATATAACTCCCTTGATCGCACTAGGTCTCGTTTCTGAGCTTTAGCGACACACATATTGCACACTTACTTTTATAATATAAATATTGATCATGAAGAATAATTTCACGAAGGGACTTTTCTACATTTGCCAACGCTCCTTTTAAAGGAATCAGCATTAACGTAATTTAAAATGTGATCATCTATTTCCCAATCTTTGTCATTTACTAACTGAAGTTCCACGGCTGAAATTTAAAATACATACACATTACGTGGACTCATTGCACACGGCGCTCACTTGTAGGTAGTTTGCCTCCCAGAAAATAAGATGCGCGTTTTTAGTAGTTTTCAGTAACAGCAGGAGCAGTTTCCAGAGAGCAGTTGCTCTTTGCTGCATGTAAGCGAAAAGAAAAAATGAAAAAAAAACATTTCAGATTTCAAAAGTTTCCTTCCATACGACCAGAAATCAGTTAATGTTTTGTCAAGTTTTATGTCGGAGAAGCAAAGAAAAATGAAACAGAGTTTTACGATTTTTGAAGGGGAATTAGGCACAATCTGAGTTTCTTTGTTAGGCGATTCAGTACACTTTCTTGGAAATTAAGCCGTCAGATTAAATTCTAGTTCGATTCGTTGTTTGCAACAGACGCAGCTTCTCAAATAACCTTTTAGCACAATCCAAGTAAGCAATTGCCAATGAAAAATTAGAAAACAGAAACTATCTGTAAAACTAAATCTAATAGTTTTCTTTTTTAAAAGAAACTTTCAACCTTTGTTCTATAACAGCTTTGCAGCAAGTGTCGGTCGGCCTTCTGACACGTTCAGAGGTCACGACATAGCTGCAGTTTGCTACATTCACATTCTCTTCTCCCTCACAGCATTACTGATCTATAAAGCAGAGGTAACTCAAAATTTTAACAAACAGTTGGAGTTGTTACTCAAGGCATTTTTGAGAAAATCAGTTGGATATCTATCGGATTGCAATGATGACAACAATATTTATGTAAGGCTAAAAAAAGGACACTGTTTTACTGAAGTACAATTTTCTATGGTACCACTGAATCCACAGCTTAGAGTCAGGCTACAGACAACATTCATGGAATTATTTTATACTTCCAATTTCCTCTTCTGTTGAAGATCTGTGAAAAATATGTTAATTTATTGTACTATGAGGAACATATCTAAAAATTTAGAACAACAGTCACACACATCACCATCATATATTGGAATTTTACGAAAATAGTAGTCACGGGAAGCACAAAATATCATAATATTAATACGTGAATTTAAGTACTGATTTTTAGTATAAATTGTATAAGGATTCTTTTATAATTCAAAAGGTACTTTGCCATAGATGTTCAAAAATAAAAAATTAGTAAATGTAGCCATTAAGAGTGGTAAAAGGAAGTAGAAGCTTTCACATTCTTAACACTGATGTTTCATTCTCTATCACACATTAAAATCTCCTATGTGTGAACATCGAAAATGGAAGAGAAATCAACGTCTGTCCTGCGCATGATCGAATGATATGACAGAAATGACACTCGAAAGTAACAACATTTCGTGAACTTGCATTCTAGGGGCTTTCATGTTTACATCGTTCATTTGCAGTAAAATATGCATACCGGGTAGCTACAATGCGACAACTGCTAGGTCGATGATGCTGTCAGCAGCGAAAATCAACATATCGTACGTAGTAAAGAAGTCTGTAAATAACTTTGCATAGCGTCAGCTTTATTTCGCTTACTTTTCTATAAGATTAACTGTGGGGGAATTTGCTACCATCACGAGAAAATTGGAAGTAAGTTGCTAATTTCTAATTTCCTCAGTTTCAACAACTACTACTTTAGGCTTCCCTTATTGTGAGGAAACTATATTTGTTTTATGGTATGCCTAGAAAGTGAATGTTAATGGGTCAGACTGAAAGACGCAGAGTTAGACAAAATTTTTGCTGAAAGGAGTAATAGCAATGTGAACATTCATAATCATAAATCATCTGTTTTATTTAACGATCATAATACAAACACCAAAAAAAGGTTTGCATCACCCCGGTTCCGAGAGTTCCGGAAGCTGTACAGAAAATTGGAATAGAGATCAACATAAAGATCATTTCCGCCCTTTTTATTGCTCATGAAAATCACACATTGCATTTTGTACCACCATACAGCGAGACCTACAGAGGTGGTGGTCCAGATTGCAGTACACACCGGTACCTCTAATACCCAATAGCACGTCCTCTTGCATGCCTGTATACGTCGTGGCATACTATCTACAAGTTTATCAAGGCACTGTTGGTCCACACTGTCCCTCTCCTCAACGGTGATTCGGTGTAGATCCCTCAGAGTCGTTGGTGGGTCACGTAGTCCATAAACAGCCCTTTTCAGTCCATCCCTGGCATGTTCGATAGAGTTCATGTCTTGAGAACATGCTGGCCATTCTAGTGGAGCGATGTCGTTATCCTGAAGGAAATTAGTCACAAGATGTGCACGATGGGAGCGCGAATTGTCGTCCATGAAGACGAATGCCTCGCAAATATGCTGCCGATATGATTGCCCTATCGGTCGGAGGATGGCATTCACGTATCGGACAGCCGTTACGGCATCTTCCATGACCAACAGCAGCGTACGTCGGCCCCACATAATGCCACCCCAAAACAGCAAGAAACCTCCACTTTGCTGCTCTCACTGGGCAGTGTGTCTAAGGCGTTCAGCCTGACCGGGTTGCCTCCAAACACAACGATCGTCTGGTTGAAGGCATATGCGACACTCATTAGTGAAGAGAACGTGGTGCCAATCCCGAGCGGTCCATTCGGCATGTTGTTGGGCCTATCTGTAGCGTGCTGCATTGTGTCGTTGTTGCAAAGATTGACCTCATCATGGATATCAGGAGTGAAGTTGCGCATCATGCAGGCTATTACGCACAGTTTGAGTCTTAACACTATGTCCTGCGACTGCATGAAAAGCATTACTCAACATGGAGGCGTTGCTTTCAGGGTTCCTCCGAGCCATAATCCGTAGGTAGCGGTCATCCATTGCAGTTGGAACCCCTGGGGTGGCCTGAGCGAGGCATGTCATCGACAGTTCCTGTCTCTCTATATCTCCTCCATGTCCGAACAACATCGCTTTGGTTCACTACGAGGAGCCTGTACAATTCCCTTGTTGAGAGCCCTTCCTGGCACAAAGTAGAGGTAGAGGTGTAAATGTGGAAACCCAGTTTGTTTTTGCTGTATAAAAGAAATGTTTACTTCTCTTTCAGCTTCAAAAATTAGCCAAAGCTAATTCATAATGTTTTAGCAATGAATGTAATATTATGAAACACAAAAACTAAATATGTTAAAAATTAAAAAACATTTTCTGCTTGCACAACAACTCATTAATTTTTCAGGAAGTGTGGGTAATGTGGACATGCCTTAAAATTGTGGGAAACTGACAACTTCAAACGAAAACTGTTAAAAATGTTGGAAACTATTTTATATTAAATTTAAATGACACAAAAATATTTTTAAACGCCACTGTAATAGAAAAATGGTTCATAAGCGAAGTTGACTTGCAAAAATCGCATATGTAAATATCTCCTTCATTTCTGGCACAGAAAGTGACTCCACTCCTCACACACTACACACTTAATCCACAATTCTCCCCAAACGTCTTTGGAAAATATGGCTCAACAAAAAATTCAAATGGCATCTTCTTCAGTAGGTTTATCTTCCCCAACTGGGAGATCCAAATAATTGCATTGGGCTCTTCATCTGAATACTCAGATAACTTAAGCCGTTTTTCCATGGTTTTCTAAGAGGAGCTTCACGTTTGTTCTCGCTGTTGGCAGGTGCCTTAGGAAGCTTCTGTTTACCCTTCCGTAAGGAGTCTTCAAGGCGTGTTTTATAAGGCTAAGATGTCAAAACAGCTGATGAACCTGGCTTACGACCTGTGTTGGAAACCGTCCTCTTTAGAGGAGGGATTGGCCTAATATCTTGTGAAGACACACACGTGTTTGATGAGATATTTGACAACTATGTTGACCTTCTGCTTTCTCTTTGGTCATTTTCACTTGGGCTGTCAGTTGTCACAGGTCTGAATGCATTCTGAGTGTCTTTTTGTCTGAGGTCATTACTTACAGCTGGATGCAGCATTCTCATAAGTTCCTCTCAAACTTCTGGCGTTATCTAAAGCCGACGCGGCAGCTATAAAGTCGATTTCTGCAAAAACAGTCCTGTCACATGGGAAAATTCCATTCTCCAAAAATCCTTTTGCACTGATAGAGCCAGTCTGGCACTTTAGGTAGGCTTTCCCAAACAACTCAGATATGTCATATGGTCCTAAGGGCCGGCTGCTGTGCTGCAACCCTTGGCAAACATACTCAGCGTAATAGGTTTTTAGAGGGTCCATAAAGGTCTTATCAAGTAGCTGAGTTTTATGAGAGGTGTGAGGTGTGATGCTCACGCGTGTAACATGGTTCTCCCTTGCACCTTCTATAACTTGAAGGTTTCTGGCATGACTGTTATGCCCATCATGAATTAACAACACAGGAGATTCTTTTGAGGGATGTGTCTTAGAAATGAAGTGGTCAAACCACTCGGAGAAGAGCTTAGTTTGAATCCAGCCTGAAGCATGGCATTTACCAATTTTTCCAGTTGGTGCTCCTTTCAGTAGAGTATCAGTCCACTACTTCCTAGGGAAGATCATCATTGGTGGTATGAAAGTACGGCCAGCAGTCATACAGCATATGAAAGTCACCAGGGATCCTCCCTCTGTTGATGTGAGGGCACCTACTTGACGTTTACCTTTCAGTCCAATTACATGTGGTAGTCAGCTCTGGACGACAGAGAGCCCAGTCTCGTCCACATTGTACATTATGGAGTGTTTTCTGTACTCAGCTTCCAAAATGTCAAAAAACGTGTCTACAGCTTCTTTGTTGAACCCGTTCGCTCTCGAGAATGATGTCCCGATAGGTTTGTGGATTATGAGTTTATTTCTGTGTCGTCTAAGAAAAAGGTCAAACCAAACTCTACCTGCAGCATTTGAAGTAAAAGGATGATTAATGTTATTTTTTTCGGCTAGCTGATATGCCATTCTCTTGACATCTAATCTGGTAAATCCATAGAAGCGATTATCCATTTCAATTAGATACTGTACCAACTGTTTCTCAATAGCATCAGGTAGTACAGGCTTACGTCCAAGTCTCAAAGAAACACATTCTTCAGGTGACATATCACTATGCACAAACCTTTGAAGTGTCGTCTGAGGTACACTGAAAGATTTTACTGCTATTCTTAACCACATCTGCATTTCCCTTAAGGCTGTTGTAGCCTTAATCATGTTTTCAGCATCCTATTTCTTCACAATAACTCTTGATTTTCGATCAGTTAGCTTTCGTGGCATATAGAAATAGACGCAAAACGTATTACTACTAATGTATTTGATGTTGGTATTGTGGAAACGTTTCCACAATGCTATCGTATGTATGCTTCCACATTACCTACACAATGGCCATTTTAAGCAACTATCCATTTAAGGTTGACAAAGGACTGCTAAAACGTTCAATGCACCTCCCTTTATAAATTATCAGACGTAAAGAAAGATAACTACAAAGTATGTAAATAAATATAACACCACAACTTACCTCGAAAATGGTTTAGAAAATGCGTGAACGGAAATTGCATCACTGTCACAGTGTCAACTGACTGCTAACCCTCTACCATGACAAATAGGAACTATTGCAACAATTTCTGGCTGCCCCGCTAGAGTGAAGCACTGTGCAGGCCAGATACTAGACGTTTCCACAATTACCCACACGCCTCCACATTTACACCCCTACCTCTAACAATGCGGATGCGATCGAACCGCGGCATTGACCGTCTAGACATGGTCTAACCTCTAACAATGCGGACGCGATCGAACCGCGATATTGACCGTCTAGACATGGTCTAACTACAGACAACACGAGCCCTATACCTCCTTCATGGTGGATTAACTGGAACTGATCGGTTGTCGGACCCCCTCTGTCTACTAGGTGCTGCTCATGCGTGGTTGTTTACATCTTTGGGTGGGTTTAGTGACATCTTTGAACAGTCAAAGGGACTGTGTCTGTGATACAATATCCACGGTCAACGCCTGCCTTAAGGAGTTCCGGGGACCGGAGTGATGCAAAACCTTTTTTGATGTGTATATTAACATCGTGTGACGAAGGCCTCCCGTCGGGTGGACCGTTTGCTTGGTGCAAGTCTTTCGATTTGGCGCCACTTCGGCTACTTGCGCGTCGATGGGAATGAAATGATGGTGATTAGGACAACACAACACCCAATCCCTGAGCGGAGAAAATCTCCGGCCCAGCCGGGAATCGAAACCGGGCCCATAGGATTGACATTCTGTCGCGCTGACCACTGAGCTACCGGGGGCGGACGATGTGTGTATTAATAACTGATCATCGAAAACCAAGTACCGACTTTTAAAGTTAATCGTACAAGGAGGCTAGTCAAACTTTCGTGATTCCAAAGGAACTCTGCCATAGATATACAAAAAAGAACAAATCATGTGTATACATAGCCATTAGGAGAGGTAAAGGGAAGTAGACACACACAAGTTAAAAGTTGTCCTTTGTCTCTGACATTGCTACTAACTTCTGCCAAGCGTAACGACCAGGTGCTATGGCAGAAACGACACATGAAAGTAAAAACGTTTCGTGAAGTTGCATTCTAGAGACATCCATGTTTAAATGTTACAGATAGTTCATTTGCAGTAACACACGCATACCGGACAGCTACAATGCCTCAGCTGCTACGTCGTCGATGTTGTTGAAAACAAAAAGTAGTAACGAAGCCGTCGTGGACAACAAACGTTGTTTATTAACGTTGTTTTTTCACTCACTTTTGGTCTAAGAGTAAAGGGAACTAACTCTTCGATTGCCGCCGTCAGCACAAAATATACAGTGTTCCCAATTTTCAGTATCTTCGTTTTGAGTAGCTACAACGTCTCGTATTATAAGGAAACTATATTTATTTTGGACGATGCCTCGAAGAAAAACATTAACGGGTCGGACTGAAAGACGACGAGCTAGAGGGACACAATATGCGCATCGAGAAAGTTATAGGAATAATACAGATGTTAATAACAATTATTCTATTGTCGCTGTGAAAGATACATTTAAAAGTGCACTGAGCATAATTACAAACAACTTTGAGGACTGTGATTATGGTTTGATGAATTCACAGAGCACATTTTGTAATGCAAATCATTTCACGTCTGACGCGATTTTACATCCATACAACGACATTCACATTGTGTTGTCGTAAGGATAAAATTAATTTGCCGCCATTAACACAAAATTTATTTCTCAACACAGTGTATCAAAGACTCCCTTTAAATTATCGAACAATTAAAGGTAAATCAAAGAATTAGTTCAAGAATCCACTTAGCTACAATGTAGCATTTTACAAGCATCAGTTCTGAGGTTAAAATTTCAGACACTTTAAGATACATGACATCTGCCATCGCAGTTTGGGTCCACTGACGTGATTGGTCGAATTTCGAACACAGGCGATACTAGTCATTACGTGCGAATTTTGGTGTATTTAAATTTAGCCATTTAAGAGGAAAATGAACCTGAATGATAAAAATCGTAAAAGAAGATTTATGAAGTTATTAGCTTATCACTATGCAACTTATTGCACTATACACAATCGTGATCGCATTTAAGTTGTTTATTTTTATTTTGAGAAGACTAGTCTTGATATTCTAAGAGATCATCTTCAGATCGTAGGATCTGTTGCTGTGGAGGAGGTCCATCTGTGTAGGCGTGGAAAACAGTGCACTGCAATTGCTCCATCGCAACGTTTCCTACAGTGGTCAAGTAAAGTAAGATCTGAAGATGATATCTTAGAAGTTCGAAACTGGTCTTCAAAAAGTAAAAATAAACAACTAAAGTGCCATCACGACTGTGTGTATTGCAATAAGTTATAATATTAATATAACGCTGTTTCTCCTAAAACAATGTTCCAAAAAATATTTATACCACTAGGCAGTTTTAGAACATTTAAGTTGCATAGTCCTATTGCGCACCTGTTTTTTTATCCTCCATCCCGTTTCTCTTCATTCTTTTATTTATGCTAACCTTCTTGGTAGCAACTTCTGCAGCTCTCTCTGCTTCGGTTACTCAGAGACGAATAATAACGGTTAGAGCTAAAACTATATTCCTTCCAGTCTGTGTATCTAATTTTTTCAGAACACGAATCCTAGAAATTGCACCGTCATTGGAGAGTATTACTGCATCCATTACACCTGTCTTCAATCGTGTCTGGCCAAGAAATGTCGCTTTCTGTATTCGCTCCCCTATGAAGCTATCGTTCGGATTCTGTGAGAGACTATAGAGATATCTCCTAAAAAGATTTGTATTTGCCAGATCCATTTCTTTAGGCTTCATTGCCTCCATTACAGCACGAAATGCTTGTCAGTGTACTGTATGCCTGTACATCCCATTTCTGTAGGTGACTGTTGAACCAAATGTTGATTATTATTGGATATTGCTTTGAACTGTTTGTCTTACCACCATTTGGTCTTAAATTTATTTACTGTTGGCATTTCTAAGACAGAAAACACATACACTGAAACAGAAAACACAGCAGTAAATATGAAGTATATGTGTTTCAAATCCCGAAAGCAAGAAGTAAACAAATATATTGTAAGGTCTTTGGTGCAGGTAATCCAAAGCTTTCTAGATATGCCTGTACTAAGTTTCCACTAGTCAGAGCCTTCTAAAATACACCTCTGTTTACGCTCCATGCCTAAAAGCTGAAAAAGATAATGAAAAGAATCACTTATTCTGACGCACTTTTGAACGACAGAGGTCTATGGCACCTGTGCAACATTACCTTTGAAACTAAATCTACGAACAAACGGAAAATGAAAATGTCAATAAACTATATATTATCTAATCGCCATGAAATACTCTCTTCTTCAGAGCAGGAATATTTTTCACAGTCTTTGGTCATTTTTCACAAGGAGCTCCCCTAGGGGAATGCCTCTGCAAAGTGTAGATCATTGGAGACTGGCTAAGGTATCCAAATGCCTGTGGAGGAATGGCAACCCAAAACCAGAATGGGGCATCGAGGCTACCTTGCTCCAGTGGATTCATCCAACACGGCATTCGCTTGAACGCCTGGGTATTTTAGGCTGAAACTCTTCTAATAAGAGGTTAGTTTCTTGACTAGATGCAGTGCCAATGAGTGTAGTTTATCAAGCCCAACAAGGACCCAATGAGTTCCCTGCCTGTGGAGAAATCATTTTAAAGTTTCACACACTACTGTATCGGATACAATCTTACATTATACAAAGAAGGAGTACCTGCAGCTTACGCATTAGTGGACATTAATATGCGGTGTGGGGTTGTCTACCCTTGACCTTTATGGTGGCTTGAAATCTGCCGCAGACTCTTTGAAAGAGGTATGGAAATGTCTGTGGAGGAATGGCAACCAATTCTCCCTCGAGAGCCAAAACCAGACTGGACTTTGAATTCCGCATCTGCTTCTACATCTACATACATACTCCACAAGGCAGCTTACGGTGCGCGGTAGTGGGTACCCTGTGCCAGTACAAGTCATTTCCTTTCCTTTTCCACTTGTAAATAGAGCGAGTGACAAACGACTGTCTATATGTCTCTGTACGAGCCCTAACCTCTCTTACCTTATCTTCATGGCCCTTACGTGAAATGTACGTTGGCGGCAGTAGAATAGTTCTGCAGTCAGGCTCGCGTGCCGTTTCTCTAAATTTTCTCAATAGCGCTCTTCGAAAAAAAATGTCGCCTTCCCTCCAGTGATTCCCATTTGGGTTCCCGAAGTATCTCTGTAATATTTGCGTGTTGTTCCAAACTACCGGAAACAATCCTAGCAACCCGCCTCTAAATTGCTTCGGTGTCTTCCTTTAACCCGACCTGTGCTGATTCCAAACACTCGAACAGTACTCAACAGTGGGTTGCACTAGTGTCATAATTGTTTCCTTTACAGATGAACCACACTTTCCTAAAATTATCCCAACGGACCACCTTTCCTAGTACAATCTTTGCATGCTCATTTCATTTCATATAGCTTTGCAACGTTATGCGTCGAGAATTAATCGAATTGACTATCAAGCAACACATTATTAATGTTGTACGTGAACGTTATGGGTTTGTTTTTATTACTCATTTGCATTAACTTAAATTTCTTTATAGTCTTCTCAGAGCTGTTCCGTTGGGTTCAGGTCAAAAATCTGAGCAGCCCAGTCCATTCAGGAATGCTGTTGTCTACAAACCATTGCCTCATACATTCTGCTTTGTGCCAGGGTGCAATGTCATATTGTTCCTCTACTATATTCAGAACACAACGCTGTAAAACATGTTTATGTCCTTCCGCATTTAGCGTTTTATTTAGTGCAATAAGGGGACTACATTCTATACATGGTAAACACCCTCATACCGGAACTCCATCTCCTCCGTGCTCCACTGTTGGCACTACGTACAATGGCAGGTAACGTTCTCCAGGCATTCGGCAAACTCAAACCCTGCCATAGGTTGGCCACAGGGTACAGCATTATTCGTCACTCCGTATCACTCGTCTCCAGTCGTCCAATGCCCAGAGGCGTCACTCTTTACGTCACTCGAGCGACATCTCACATTGACTACCGAAATGTGTGACCTATGACGACATGCTCTACCATTGTAGCCCATCATTTTTAACTCGTTACGCACAGTCATTGTGCTACTGGACTGCTGGAAGCACTTCGGGACTCATGAGTCATTCCTTCCGTTGACTGCATGGGGTTTTTTGCACCCATCTTCATCAATGCTTGACGGTCCCTGTCCGCAATACATGATGTCTGCCTGCTCTTGGTTTTAGCTATGTTTGTTGCTTTGCATTTCCACTTCACCGTCACCCCTCCAGCAATTGGGCAACTCTTTAGAAGAGTCGTAATGTCCCTGATAGATTTGTTTCTCAGGTGACATACAATCATTATTACACGTCACAGAGCTCTCCTGTCCGATCCATTCTGCTGTTACTGTTTCTGTAATGACAACACAGTTCTTCCAACCTCCATTAAATACTGACCTCTCTGCCTCTCGTGACATCTAGAGGTCGATTCCGCGTTACATAGAAGTTTCCGAATACTTCTGATCAAGGATTAATTTATATATATATATATATATATATATATATATATATATATATATATATATATATATATATATATATGGGCGATGTACTTGAGGACAATATTATGGAAATGGAAGAGGATGTAGATGAAGATGAAATGGGAGATATGATACTGCGTGAAGAGTTTGACAGAGCACTGAAACACCTGAGTCGAAACAAGGCCCCGGGAGTAGACAACATTCCATTAGAACTACTGATGGCCTTGGGAGAGCCAGTCATGACAAAACTCTACCATCTGGTGAGCAAGATGTATGAGACAGGCGAAATACCCTCAGACTTCAAGAAGAATATAGTAATTCCAATCCCAAAGAAAGCAGGTGTTGACAGATGTGAAAATTACCGAATTATCAGTTTAATAAGTCACAGCTGCAAAATACTAACGCGGATTCTTTACAGACGAATGGAAAAACTGGTAGAAGCGGACCTCGGGGAAGATCAGTTTGGATTCCGTAGAAATGTTGGAACACGTGAGGCAATACTAACCTTACGACTTATCTTAGAAGAAAGATTAAGAAAAGGTAAACCTACGTTTCTAGCATTTGTAGACTTAGAGAAAGCTTTTGACAATGTTAATTGGAATACTCTCTTTCAAATTCTGAAGGTGGCAGGGGTAAAATACAGGGAGCGAAGGGCTATTTACAATTTGTACAGAAACCAGATGGCAGTTATAAGAGTCGAGGGCATGAAAGGGAAGCAGTGGTTGGGAAAGGAGCGAGACAGGGTTGTAGCCTCTCCCCGATGTTATTCAATCTGTATATTGAGCAAGCAGTAAAGGAAACAAAAGAAAAATTCGGAGTAGGTATTAAAATTCATGGAGAAGAAATAAAAACTTTGAGGTTCGCCGATGACATTGTAATTCTGTCAGAGACAGCAAAGGACTTGGAAGAACAGTTGAACGGAATGGACAGTGTCTTGAAAGGAGGATACAAGATGAACATCAACAAAAGCAAAACGAGGATTATGGAATGTAGTCAAATTAAATCGGGTGATGCTGAGGGAATTAGATTAGGAAATGAGACACTTAAAGTAGTAAAGGAGTTTTGCTATTTAGGGAGTAAAATAACTGATGATGGTCGAAGTAGAGAGGATATGAAATGAAGACTGGCAATGGCAAGGAAATCGTTTCTGAAGAAGAGAAATTTGTTAACATCGAGTATAGATTTAAGTGTCAGGAAGTCGTTTCTGAAAGTATTTGTATGGAGTGTAGCCATGTATGGAAGTGAAACATGGACGATAACTAGTTTGGACAAGAAGAGAATAGAAGCTTTCGAAATGTGGTGCTACAGAAGAATGCTGAAGATAAGGTGGGTATATCACGTAACTAATGAGGAGGTATTGAATAGGATTGGGGAGAAGAGAAGTTTGTGGCACAACTTGACTAGAAGAAGGGATCGGTTGGTAGGACATGTTTTGAGGCACCAAGGGATCACCAATTTAGTATTGGAGGGCAGCGTGGAGGGTAAAAATCGTAGAGGGAGACCAAGAGATGAATACACTAAGCAGATTCAGAAGGATGTATACTCCTGGAAATGGAAAAAAGAACACATTGACACCGGTGTGTCAGATCCACCATACTTGCTCCGGACACTGCGAGAGGGCTGTACAAGCAATGATCACACGCACGGCACAGCGGACACACCAGGAACCGCGGTGTTGGCCGTCGAATGGCGCTAGCTGCGCGGCATTTGTGCACCGCCGCCGTCAGTGTCAGCCAGTTTGCCGTGGCATACGGAGCTCCATCGCAGTCTTTAACACTGGTAGCATGCCGCGACAGCGTGGACGTGAACCGTATGTGCAGTTGACGGACTTTGAGCGAGGGCGTATAGTGGGCATGCGGGAGGCCGGGTGGACGTACCGCCGAATTGCTCAACACGTGGGGCGTGAGGTCTCCACAGTACATCGATGTTGTCGCCAGTGGTCGGCGGAAGGTGCACGTGCCCGTCGACCTGGGACCGGACCGCAGCGACGCACGGATGCACGCCAAGACCGTAGGATCCTACGCAGTGCCGTAGGGGACCGCACCGCCACTTCCCAGCAAATTAGGGACACTGTTGCTCCTGGGGTATCGGCGAGGACCATTCGCAACCGTCTCCATGAAGCTGGGCTACGGTCCCGCACACCGTTAAGCCGTCTTCCGCTCACGCCCCAACATCGTGCAGCCCGCCTCCAGTGGTGTCGCGACAGGCGTGAATGGAGGGACGAATGGAGACGTGTCGTCTTCAGCGATGAGAATCGCTTCTGCCTTGGTGCCAATGATGGTCGTATGCGTGTTTGGCGCCGTGCAGGTGAGCGCCACAATCAGGACTGCATACGACCGAGGCACACAGGGCCAACACCCGGCATCATGGTGTGGGGAGCGATCTCCTACACTGGCCGTACACCACTGGTGATCGTCGAGGGGACACTGAGTAGTGCACGGTACATCCAAACCGTCATCGAACCCATCGTTCTACCATTCCTAGACCGGCAAGGGAACTTGCTGTTCCAACAGGACAATGCACGTCCCCATGTATCCCGTGCCACCCAACGTGCTCTAGAAGGTGTAAGTCAACTACCCTGGCCAGCAAGATCTCCGGATCTGTCCCCCATTGAGCATGTTTGGGACTGGATGAAGCGTCGTCTCACGCGGTCTGCGCGTCCAGCACGAACGCTGGTCCAACTGAGGCGCCAGGTGGAAATGGCATGGCAAGCCGTTCCACAGGTCTACATCCAGCATCTCTACGATCGTCTCCATGGGAGAATAGCAGCCTGCATTGCTGCGAAAGGTGGATATACACTGTACTAGTGCCGACATTGTGCATGCTCTGTTGCCTGTGTCTATGTGCCTGTGGTTCTGTCAGTGTGATCATGTGATGTATCTGACCCCAGGAATGTGTCAATAAAGTTTCCCCTTCCTGGGACAATGAATTCACGGTGTTCTTATTTCAATTTCCAGGAGTGTATGTTTGGCCTAATAAGGACCACATGGAATAACTTATGTACTCTTTTTTTCACCTTTCTTTCCAATAATTTTTCATTCTTTTCCCATGATTATCCCTTCCTTCTGCTGCCCATATCGCATCTGCCTTTCAAACAAAGAATTTAGAAATTCTTTTTGTTATGCTGTTTACATCTAGCCTCTTTAGGTGTCCGTCGACGCAACTTTTCTCTCTTCCTCATCGTATCTAATATTCGCTGTAACTTTTCATAAACTTTTTTATTACTTCCTAATTTCCATTTCTCCTTCTCCTATTTTGGTCCCAAGATTTTCCTGATTATTTACCTTTCCTACTTTTCTATTTCACCTGATTTTTTTGACTGTATTTAACGAAAGATATTCTGATAAATAAAGGCGTTGTGGTTTAATGACAGTATTCAGAATAATATACATCAAACAGAATTTCTTCTTTTTATGGACGTATCGTTGCTGTTGTGAATTTCAGTCCACCGACTAGTTTGATACATCTCTCTACGCTAGTGTACCCTGTGTGAGCCTCTGCATAGCTGCGTACTGCATAAGCAGTTTAACGTACTTCCATTTGAGCCAGTTTACTGTCCTGAAGTCTTAGTGGCCCTCTGCAATTTCTGATCTCACATTTCCATCCAGTACCAAACTGACGATTTCTTGATGCCTTATGATGTGTCCCATCAACCTATCCGTTAATTCTATCAAGTTATCCCTCATTTTTTTCCATGTTTCGATAAAATACCTCCTCGTTAGTTATTCAACCTACTCATCCAGTTTCCAACATTCTTCCCTGGCATCACATTAGAAGTTTGTATTCTCTTCATGTCTGAACTGCTTGTCATCCACGTTTCACTTCCACACAAGACCGCTCTCAATACAAATACCTTCAGAAAAGACCTTAGATGTGAACAAATTTCTCTTTTTCACAAAGGATTTGCTTGCTGTAGACAGCCTGCGTTGAATATCTTCATTACTTCAACAATTCTCATTAATTTTATTGACGAAATAGGCAATCTTATTGATCTTATTGATTGTTTTTGCTGTCAAATTTCCTAATTCTACAAGCTTCACTTGATTTAATTCGACTCCATTCCATTACACGTGTTTTTCTTTGCTGACATTCATCTTATACCTGCTTTTCAAGACCCCGTCGATTCCCTAAAACTGCTCTTTTAAGTCCTGATCCGTCTCTGACAGTATTACGATGTCATCAGCAAACCACAAAATATTTATTTCTTCTCCTTAATTTTTTTCACCCATTTCCAAATTTCTCCCTGGTTTTCTTCACTATCTGCTCAATGTACAGACTAAATAACATCGGGAAGACACTACAGCCATGTTCCTTAACAACTTCTTCCTTTTCAGGTTCTCCGATTCTTCAAACTGCAGCCTGGTTTCTGCAAAAGTTGTAGATAAATTTTCATTCTCTGTATTTTACCCCTACTACCTTCACAATTTTGCAGGGTGTATTCCAGTCAACACTGTCAAAAGCTATCTCTAAAACAACAAGTGTTATAAACGTAGACCTGCCTTATTTTTCTAAAATGAGTAGTGGAGTCAGAATGGCCTCACATGCTCTTATATTCTTCCGAAACGTAATTTTTCCGTTATTCTGTAAATAACTCGTGTCAGTATTTTGCAACCGTGACTTATCAAATTCATGATTCAGTAATATCGACACTTATCAGCACCTGGCTTTCTTGGAGTAGGAACTGTTACTTCCTTGAAGCCTGAGCGTATTTCATCTGTCTGATATGTTATGCATACACAGTGGAACATTTTTCCATGGTTGGGTGTCCCATAGATTTCTATAATCCTGAAGGAATGACACCTACTTGATGGGATTTGTATCGATTTAGATCTTTCAGGGATCTGTCAAATTTTTCTCGTAGTGTGATGACGTCCAAACTTTCAGGGATAATGGAAAAGGGTAAATTTATCAATTTCAGGTAAGAGACCCAGCTCCGGAAGCGACCGAAGTCGAAAGTTATAAGGGAAAATTGTTCTGATACCTTTGATGGTGCAATAGATGTACAGTTACTGTTGTTGCTGAGATTGTAGAGCAGGAAACATTCAGAGGTGGTAGTATGACGCAAAACAAGGAAAAAATGTCTAGTAAACATGGGTGCTAAAATGCGTACCTTAGGAGCTATGAACACTTATTCGTATTCGATACTGTGAAACCCATCTCTTCTGCTGCAAGCTCTTTGGCATACATATTTTTGGAGGAGGGAGTATGGACCAAAACAAGGAAAAGTGTTTAGTAAACGAGGGCTCTAAAGTGCGTAACTTAAGAGCTATGAATACTTGTTCATCCTCGATACTGTGAAACACATTCCTTCTAGTGGACAAACAATGGGCAACAGTTGAAATACTTCAATAGATCGATGAAAGAAGGGAGTACAAAAATGTTTAGGAAAAGCAATATAAATCACTCAGTATTGGAATAAATAGGAAATGCAGAGAAGCGAAAGCGAAATGTCTGCAGGAAAAATGTGAAGAAATAGAAAAAGAAATGATCTTCTGAATGTGTGACTCAGCATATAGGTAAATCAGAAGAACTTTCAGTGCAATTAAAAGCAACGGCGGTATCATTAAGAGTGCAAAGGGAATCTCACTGTTAAATACGGAGGAGAAAGCAGATAGGTGGAAAGAGTACAATGAAGGCCGCTATGAGGGGGAGGAATTGTGGGATGATGTGATGTAAGAAGAAACTGGTTTCGATGTGGAAGAGATAGGGGATCCAGAATTGGAGTCAGAATTTAAGAGAGCTTTGGAAGACTTGAGCTTGAAAAAGCGGCATGGTGAGATAACATTCCATCAGAATATCTAAATTCATTAGGGCAAGTGGCAACCAAACGACTACTGCAGTTAGTGCACAGAATCTATGAGATTGGCGAAGTACCATGAGACTTCCGGAGAAACGTCATAATTTCATTTCCGAAGAAAGTAAGAGGAAATGAGAGAACTATCACAAAATCAACTTCCTGGCAGATTAAAACTGTATGCCGGACCGAGACTCGAACTCGGGACCTTTGCCTTTCGCGGGCAAGTGCTATACCAACTGAGCTACCCACGCACGAGTCACGCCCCGTCCTCACAGCTTCACTTCTGCCAGTACCACGTCTCCTACCCTCCAACTGTCCAGAACACAGTTTTAATATGCCAGGAAGTTTCGTATCAGCGCACACTCCGCTGTAGAATGAAAATTTCATTCTAATCACAAAATCAGTTTGAGAGCTCATGAGTCCAAATTGCTGACAAGAATGATAGTGAGAAGAATGAGAAAAATGATCTGTTAGATGATGATGAGTATCGTTTTAGGAAAGGTGAAGGCACCAGAGAGGTAGTTCTGACGTTGTGATTGATAGTGGAAACAAGACTAAAAAATGGTGCGATCTTCGGATTTCCGAGAAAAATAAGACTTAACTGTAGGGAAAGACGGGTAATTTAGACACATTCAAGAACCAAGAGAGAACAATAAATTTGGGTGACCAAGAACAAGTCCTCTGATTAAAAAGTATGTGATACAGTTATGTAGTCTTTCGTCCGTTACTAATCAATCTAAATAACGAAGAAGCAATGACGGAAATAAAAAAAGATTCAAGAGTGCGAGTTGAAAGGACATCAGTGTAAGAGTCACTGACCCTCTGCGAATGTGACGAAGAACTGTAGGATCTGTTTAATGGAATGAAGAGACTAATAAGTACAGAATGTGAACTGAGAATAAACCTTAGTAAGACGAAAGTAATGAGAAGTAACAGAAATGACACCAGCGAGAGACTTCAAATCAGAAATGAGGATCACGAATGAGATGAAGTTCAGGAATTTGTTATCTAGGAAGCAAAATAACCTATGACGAACGAAGCAAGGATGACATAAAAAGCAGACTAGAACTGAGGCGTTGAGAGATCTGGAAATACACTCTCAAGTTCCACAGCTTTGAATTTCTTAACAGTAAAACAATAATTGACCTACATATGAAATGGATATTATTTTATAAAGCAGTGCTCCTATTGCTCTCAGCACAAACCGAAAAAATCAAAGTAACCAGTTAATAATTTTAATTATATGAAAATATTTTGATATTTCAGTTTCCGTTTCCCCCCTCCCCCCTTTTTTTTCGAAGAGGGGGAAAAATACACGGAGTGCTAAACTGCGAGACCTTCCCTTCAGAGTGGAATATTCAGGTGTCGGGTATAGACAAACTACACAATCGTTGGGCGTGGTATCAAAATGAATCGTAATCCAAATTTACTACTGGTGCCTGGAATCGAATGAAAAGTGGCCAGTGTCTCTTGGTATTATGGGTCTTATAAATAATTCACTGATAGCCGAAACCGTTTCTGCGGAAAGTGCGGTATATGTTTTTTAATCGATGCCGGATCTGCCTCAGTGGATCACCATAAAGCTGTCCCAGAGGTGCACAAATGTCAGCCAAGTGTTTTACTTTATGTTCTGTTAACTACTGCGCCAGGGACACGTGACTGATATGATCTCTCAGTGGAAGGTAGACGCTGAAGCCCACCTGCATGTGACGCACGCATCTTGTTTGATGCTGTTGTCGTCCTAGACAAAACACTTGCAGCCTTCGTCTGTTCTACACTTGGCATTTCGGACGCAATCGACTTAGAATTTCATGCTGATTTTCAAGCTGAGGTGATAATAGAAGTTCAAATTTTTAACAGTCTTGATCGCAGTAAAACATAAAATTACAGTTTGCCGACAACTGGCTTCGGTTGATTGAGAACCATCCTGTATTCGAACATTATGAAGTACCTCGAAGAAAACGATCTATTGACACTCAGTCAGCACGGATTCAGAAAATATCGTTCTTGTGAAACATAACTAACTCTTTATACTCATGAAGTAATAAATGCTATCGACAGGGGATGTCAGCTTGATTCCGTATTTTTAGATTTCCAGAAGGCTTTCGACACCGTTCCTTACAAGCGTCTTCTAACCAAACTGCGTGTTTAAGGAGTATCGCCTCAGTTGTGCGACTGGATTCGTTATTTCCTGTCAGAAAGGTCACAGTTCGTAGTAATAGACGGAAAGGCATCGAGTAAAACAGAAGTAATATCCGGCGCTACCCAAGGAAGTGTTATAGGCCCTCTATTGTTCCTGATCTATATTAACGACAAAGGAGACAATCTGAGTAGCCGTCTTAGATTTTTACAGCTGATGCTGTCATTTACCGTCTTGTAAAGTCATCAGATGATCAAAACGACTTGCAAAAATATTTAGATAAGATACGTGTATGGTGCAAAAAGTGGCAATTGACCCTGAATAAAGAAAAGTGGAAGTAATTCACATGAGTACTAAAAGAAATTAGCTAAATTTCGATTACGCGATAAGTCACACAAATCTGAAGGCTGTAAATTCAAGTAAATACTTCGGGATTACAATTGCAGATAACCTAAATGGGAACGATCACATAGATAATATTGTGGGTAGAGGAAACCAAAGACTGCGACTCATTGGCAGAAAACTTAGAAGGTCCTTAGAGACTGCTTACACCACGGTTGTCCGCCCTATTCTAGAGAATTGCTGTGCAGTGTGGGATCCGCATCAGGTGGGACTGACGGATGACATCGAAAAAGTACAAAGAAAGGCAGCTCGTTTGGTATTATCGCGAAATAGGGGAAGTAGTTCCACAGACATGATACGTGAACTGGAGTGGCAATCATTGAAACAAAGGCGTTTTTCGTTGCGACGGGATCTTCTCATGAAATTTCAATCACCAGTTTTCTCCTCCGATTGCGAAAACATTCTGTTGTCACCCACCTACGTAGGGAGAAATGATCATCACGATGAAATAAGAGAAATCAGGGCTCGCACAGAAAAATCGTTTTTCGCGGGCGCCGTTCCAGAGTGGAACGGTAGAGGGATAGCTTGAAGGTGGTTCATTGAACACTCTGCCAGGCCCTTTGTTGTGAATAGCAGAGTAGTCTCGTAGATGTAGAGGTACATCTTCAGATAAAGCTTAATAAAGACTCATTGTCTATATACAATGTTGGCCAGAACATCATCGTTCCTAAATGTAGTTTAGAACATGTTTACTAAAGAACCAATACCTATCTACACTGCAAGTGCTAAACTGAAACTCTCTTGATACGTTAGCATTCTCATGATTCAAAATGGCATCTGAGGTCATCAGTCCCCTATAACTTAGAACTACTTAAACCTAACTAATCTAAGGACATCTCACACACCCACGCCCGAGGCAGGATTCGAACCTGCGACCGTAGCGGTCGCGCTGTTCCAGAGTGAAGCGCCTAGAACCGCTAGGTTTAAACATTAATAGTCTGTAATAATACGTCACTTGAGAGGTACCGTCTTCGGATGATTTTAAACATCAAAAGCCAATTTCTTATCATTAATCTGATACGCTCAGTGGCGATGACATGGCCGATATTTGACAAAAACTGTGAGTTTCAGATGCACTTAATAACAATCGCTTTTAGTTTCAATCGTATGTTGGCCGGGAGCCAGCGACTTTATTAAATTTCATAAAACGTTTGTCCCTCCCACGTAAGACGGACCTCGCCGTCGCTGGAGTGGCTTGCGTGCCTCAGCGCCACAGATAGCCCTACCGTAGGTACAACCACAACGGAGGGGTATCTGTTGAGAGGCCAGAAGAGGGGCAGCAGCATTTTCAGCAGTCGCAAGGGTAGCTGAAAGAACCAGAGGTTGTTGAGTGCTTCAGAGGGGGGATTATATAACGGTTGACAAGAACAAGGGAAAGGAGGACGGTAGAGGACAAATTGGTAGCTTTAAGAGATTAAATAGTGAAGGCGGCAGAGGATGAAATAGGTAAAAAGACAAGGCGTAGTAGGAATCGTTGGATAACATAATAGATATTGAATTTAAATGATGAAAGGAGAAAGATTAAAAATGCAGCAGCAGAAGGGAATACAAACGTTTAAAAAATGAAACTGTCGAAGTGCAAATTTACTAAGCAGGAATGGTCAGAGGACAAATGTAAGGATTTAGAAGCATATTTCACTAAGATAGATTCCGCCTACAGGAAAATTTAAGAGCCCTTTGGGGAAAACACAAGCAGTTGCATGAATACCAAGAGCTCAGACGGTGAACCAGTCCTAAGCAAAGAAGAGAAAGCTGAAAGGTAGGAGTACGTAGAAGGTCTATCAAGGGAGATGAAATTGAAAACAATACTACAGAAAGTGAAGTGGACGTAGATGAAGATGAGATGGGAGATAAGATACTACGAAAAGAAACTGACAAAGCGCTGAAAGATCTAAGTCGAAACGAAACCCCGGGAGAAGACGATATTCCGTCAGAAATGCTGATAGCCTGGGAGAACACTCTTCCATCTGCTGTGCAGGATGCATGAGACAGGTGAAATACCCTCAGACTTCGAGAACGATGTAGTAACTCCGATTACAAAGAAAGTAGTTGCTGACAGGTATGAAAATTACCGAACAATCAGTTTAGTAACTCATGGTTGCAAAATACTAACACGAACTCTTTAGAGAAGAATGGAAAAAATGGTACAATCCGACCTTGGGGAAGATCAGTTTGCATTCCGAAGATATGCAGGAACACGACTTATCTTAGAAGATAGTCTACCCGCCAGTAACTGAGTTGTCAGCGCGGCAGAATGTCAATCCTAAGGGCCCGGGTTCGATTCGATTCTCGGCTGGGTCGGAGATATTCTCTGCTCAGGGACTGGGTGTTGTGTTGTCCTAATCACGTAAACGAACAGTCAAGTGGGAACCAAATCACGTCAAATCAATGCAGAATGGAGGCACAAACAACCAACACATCTGATACACATCAAGTCTGCACAAACGAAACACACACACACCCACAAAAAAAAAAACCGAATCATCACAGCCTTTAGGAAACTAAAACCGCATAGAAAACCCAAACAGCCTAAGAGAGTCAAGAAAGTGAAAGCGTGTGACGACCAATCGCGGCAATCGCAGGCTGCCTTAAAACCTAGTGATACAAAAGTGTGCATCCCTCATGATACCAACACCTTCGCAGCCCCCCCCCCCCAACCAACAACCTCAATGCCGACGGTGTACAGCAACTCCACTACACCATCACGACACGTCACGGCTGCAGAGACGCCAACACACGCCATCGACACCGCTAGTTTTAGTTACGACAAGCTAGATATAAATGCAAAATTAAGTAGACCAGAAAAAAGAGACATCTTAGAGACGGCACAGCGGATGCTCATCCGCACTCTACACCCGTACGGCCATTCTGTCTGCTTCCGTACATTGGAGCAAACCGATAGACTGATTCTCAAAACGGAGAATATTCCAACAGATCCAGACAGCCTACTAGACCTGCTCATGCAGGTGTGCGTCCGCAGGGAGGAACCATTCGATATGACAAGCTTTACAAGGATCACGTAAGGGCTCATGGGAGAACATACTTCAATTACAGTCAAACTGGCAGCAAGTGCTACGCCACCGTTAAACACCCAAACTGCTAATAGCACAGCTTAATGCTATGCGCAGTATACTTGTAAATTCGGAGCTCCCACGGGTCCTACGTGAACTAAAAAGTGACATTCTGTGCATACAGGAGCCCTACACTAGACAAGGGCATATCCCCAACTTTCCTCCAAGTGCGGTGACAGTTGCGGAGGGGACAGGCTGCATGGCATCTGTCATAATCTTAAACAAAGAAATACATCCAGTCAAAATTACAGAACTCTGTTCCGAGCAACTAGTTACAGTTGAAGTCACACACAAGGGGGATACTTGGATCATCGTGTTGCTGTACGCCCAATCCTGTCATTGCATTAAACCATACGCAGACCTCATCAGAGATGTTGCGCAATACACTGGCAACAAGTAACTTCTCATCTGTCCAGACATAAATGCCAGATCAACCCTGTGACATTCAGACAGAACTGACGACAGAGGTAGAATAATTGATGACATCATCCAAGAAAACAGACTACACATACTCAACAAGGAAGGACATCACCCAACTCACATCGGACACAACGGTCATTCATCAAACATAGACATCACCCTAGTTAATAATGCCGCCATCAACCACGTACGAGACTGGACCGTACATTACCAGATCACTATTAGCGACCGCAACATCATCATACTAACCCTAAGTGGAACACCAAACGTCAACACAGAAACACTACCAAAAAGACTATTATTTTACAAAACAGACTGGGACAGAGTCAGACTAAAAATACATGAGCACATACCGCAAGACATCACCAGCAGTGTTGAATACAGAGCACACATGCTGACACACAGAACACCTGCATACCCACACAAAGAATGACAAAACACCAAGACATTCCCTGGACTACACAATTAACACGACTCAAACAAGACTCAAAACGTAAACGTAAGCTTTACCAACGAGTAATTTCAGATAGAGAAAGACAATTACGACCACACGACTACCGGCTTGCCAAGGACAAATATAAACTTGAGCTGAATAAGACCAGGAAAGACCATTGGAATAGCCATGTAGCAGCACAGACACAACTAAACATTTGGGGGGAACCATACAAAATCGTGAAAGAGAAAATTAAGAGCCCACTGGTTCTGGGAACGCTGCGACAGGAGGATGGGGAGATGACTAAGGGCTCGAGACGCACAGCGGAGTTCCTGCTGAGCAAACTCCTGCCCGACGACAACGCAAACACAGACAAACCACAACATGCAGCACTGAGACGCGAAGTAGACACAGTATACACCACACCAACCGTAACCTGTCCATTTGCGCAGGAAGAGGTGGCGACAGCGATCTCAGAACTCAAAAACAAAAAGGCGCCTGGACCGGATGGTATCCACTCTGAGGTACTGAAACAAATTGCACCGCAGATCAGCCCGTTCCTCACAACGTTGTTAAACGATGCATTAAGGCTGGGCCGTGTGCCTGCAGTGCGGAAGACCTCGAAGGTGGTTATCATCGAAAAGGCTCCAGACAAAGACCCATCAGACCCCAAGTCATACAGCCCAATTTGCGTTATCAATACACTCGGTAAAGTACAAGAAAACTTCGGACAATAACCCAATGGTGCATAGATAATAAATTAAAGATAGCAGGAAACAAAACAACTTATACATTGCTAAAAGGTATCCTGCGCAGGAACCCAATAGTAAAAATCGGGGACACAAACGTAAAAAGACTAGCAATCACACGCTATCTAGGAGTATACATTGATGAACGATCGAACTTCCACGAACACATTCGAATATGCACACACAAAGCAGAAAAGATACTACACAAACTGGCTAGGCTAAATTCGCAACAATTCAGACTACCCCTGCCAGTCACACGAACGTACCATTGCGCTCTCTTCGAGTCAGTACTATGCTTTGCTGCCAGTACGTGGGCCCACAGATTAAATCTCTCAACCAACAGAACCATTGTACGTCGAGGCTAAAGAAATGTTCTACTTCAACTAACAGGGGCATTCAACACAACATCAAATGACGCACTATGTGTCGTCATGGGAATCTTCCCCATAGATATCACCATTAGGTACCGCCCAGCAATGTACTGGCTTAGCATGAGGAGAATAGACCAGGTTCGGCAGATAACTGGTGTACCGATTGAGACAACACGCCAACTCAGAGCATGGCGAGTGGATACCTGGCAGAGCGAGTGGGCCAACAGCGATAAGGTCCGCCGTGTATACAACTTCTTCCCTGACACCCGGGAAAGACTAAAACTAAAACATACCGATCCCAGCCGCGGTATGGTACATTTCATCACAGGACATGGCCCTTATCCCACGCACCTGTACCGCGTGAGTCTGCATCAGACTAATAGTTGCACATGCGGGGAAGAAGGTTCCCCTGAACATACTGACAACGCACGAACACAAGACACACAGTACACATAAATCGCCTAAGCACACAGAACGAACTACATGCCACAATACGCGACCCGGAAAGGTGGACTAAAGTCAACAAACCAACTGACGAAATCCCGAAGATCCAATAGGCAAGTCGGTCCCAACAGACATCATGATGCCCAGAGGGACACAGATGTGATTAGCACCACGAGTGATGAAGAAGAAACAGATACAGACCAGGGGACCAACACAGATATTGAAGCGTCCAGCGCGGATGATCCATAGTGTCAACCAAGTCCACTTCAGGGAACAGTCTGGAACAACCGACAAGAGGTGCACAAGTCACACACAATCCTAAAAACACGTTGCACCTTATATGTAAATAGTTAACAGCACCTCCATGTCTAATAAGAGCTTAAAGCTAGGTGCCTCTTCAAGGGACCTACGCCTTCCGTTAAGAGGCAGCGCACAGTCTGGATGGAAGGATCTTAATTGTGGCCCCTCTCTTTTGAGCCCAACCCGACGGATACCTATGGTAGATCTGGGAAAACCACCGTTCAGGTCGTGTTGTCGGTGGGGCCGGGAGGTGCTTGCGCCTGATGTACTCTACTAGGAGCCTTGTAGGCTCAACACAAACCGTCACCGTCATTACCTTTATTACTATTACCACAAAAACCCTTTCATCAGCAACTTTGAGCCAAGCACAAAATCAGTTACCTCTCTAGTGTATATCGTAAATAGTTAAGCACGCTGGACATGGAGGTCTTAGTCTTAGTTTCTAGCTTTAACCTACCCTAATCTCTTCTAGTTAAGTTAGTTTTTAGGATGGTAGATGTTAAAGGCATGGTGAGCGATGGACAGCGTCTTGAGGGTCATTCCAAGACCCGGGCCGCCGCCCACAACCAGGTGACTGGCAATATAATACTGATCTCTTCTCTATTCAGTTCTCATCCTTCCTTCTTACTGAATATTTAATTTCGTTTTGTTTATTAATATCTCACTTGATTTTGTATTAGTTGTAAGTTTTTCTAATGCTGCACAAAAAAAAGATATCAAATGAATGTAAACAAATAGAGCCCGCCTCCACGTGGCGGGACACGGCCAACGGTGTGAGTGGGGACGGGAGCCGGTGTGGTGTTACTTTCAGTCACACCGGACCCCGGACCCAGCCACAGCGGCTAAGTGGCAACATACGACTCACCATAAGAAATTAGACGGTGGGTCATAAAAAATAAGTAGCTAGTGAAAAATGTGTCCTAATCATTATCATTTAATCCCCCATCGACGTGCAAGTCGCCGAAGTGGCGTCTATTCGAAAGACTTGCACCTGGCGAACGGTCTACCCGACGGAAGGCCCTAAAACGGTTCAAATGGCTATGAGCACTATGGGACTTAACATCTGAGGTCATCAATCCCCTAGAACTTAGAACTACTTAAACCTAACTAACCTAAAAATATCACACACAGCCGGCCGGTGTGGCCGAGCGGTTCTAGGCGCTTCAGTGTGGAACCGCGCGACCGCTGTGGTCGCAGGTTCGAATCCTGCCTCGGGCATGGATGTATGTGATGTCCTTAGGTTAGTTGGGTTTAAGTAGTTCTAAGTTCTAGGGGACTGATGACAGATGTTAAGTCCCATAGTGCTCAGAGCCATTTGAAGCAATATCACACACATCCATGCCTGAGGCAGGATTAGAACCTGCGACCGTCGCGGTCGCGTGATTCCAGACTGAAGAGCCTAGAACCGCTCGGCAACAACGGCCGGCGCAAGGCCCTAGTCACACGACATTTACATCTTAGAAGATATATTAAGTAAAGACAAACCTACATTTATAGCATCTGCGGACTTAGAGAAAGCTTTTGTCAATGTTGATCGGAACACCCTCTTTGAAATTCTGAGAGAGCAGGGGTAAAATACAGGCAGCGAAGCGAAATTTACAACTTTGGTAGAAACGAGACGGCAGTTATAAGAGTCGAGGATCATGAAAAGGAAGCAGTGATTGAGAAGGGAGTGAGACAGGGTTGTAGCCTGTCCCCTATGTTATTCAATATGTACATTGAATAAGCAGTAAACGAAACCAAAGAAAAATACGGAGTAGGAATTAAAGTTCAGCGAGAAGAAATAAAAACTTAAAGGTTTGCCGATGATATTGTAATACTGTCAGAGACAGCAAAGGACTTGGAAGAGCAGTTCAACGGAATGGACAATGTCTTGAAACGAGGATATAAGATGATCATCAACAAAAGCAAGACAAGGACGATGGAATGTAATCGAATTAAATCAGGTGGTGCTAAGGGAAGTAGATTACGGATTGAGACACTTGAAGTATTATATGAGTTTTGCTATTGGAGGAACAAAGTAATGATGATGGGATAAATAGAGTGGGTATAAAACGTAGATTGGCAATGGGAAGAAAAGCATTTTTGAAGAAGACAAGTTTGTTAACATCAAATACAGATTTAAGTTTTATGAAGTCTTTTCAGAAGGTATTTGTCTGGAGTGTAGCCGTGTATGGAGTGAAACATAGACGATATACAGTTTAGGTAAAAGACAACAGAAGATTTCGAAGTTTGGAGCTACAGAAGAGGGCTGAAAATTCGATTTGTCGATCACGTAACTAATGGAGAGATACTGAATGGAATTGGGGAGACAAGGAATTTGTGGCGTAATATGACCAAAGGAAAGGTTCGGTTGATAGGACATATTCTGAGACATCAAGGGATCATAGGTTTAGTATAGGAGGAAGTGTGGGTGGAGAAAATCGTAGAGGAAGGCCAAGAGATGAGTACAGCAAGCAGATTGAGAAAGATTTAGGTTGCAGTAATTATTCGGAGATGAAGAGGCTCGCACAAGACAGAGTAGCATGGAGAGCTGTATCAAAACAGTCTTCCGACTGAACACCACAACAACAACAAATGTATTTGGCTACTCGTTTCATACTTTATCGGTTCATTTTCGAGTGTAGTTTGTTGAGGCCGCATCGAAGGTGCCTTATCTTATTAATTAACCTCAGAGTGGCAATACATGGTTTATAAAATGTTTACAGAATGAATATCACAATCCACAAGTGCCTGTTAGCGGTTTGATTTGACTTGCTAAGAGGCACGTGTGTATTGTGACATTCGATCTGCAAACATTTTATAAAGCATGTGTTGCCATTTTGATGTACATTATTAAGCTCAGGCACTTTCATTGCAGCCTTAGAAGGCCAGGCTTGCAAATGAACCTGTAAAGTTTTAAACTAGTAGCCAAATATAAGTACTGCAACTGTTGACAGACTCGTTATTAAACCTTTATAAAGCCTAATAACGAGGTTATTATGGCCAACTGTGTATTCAGGTACTGGTCAGTTAGTAAGCAAGTTCTGCGGCACATTTAGAGGCGATGGCGTAGTGGCCAGACTTGCACATGGACTCTGAGTCTTCAGTAAGTTTGATCTGAGTATGGTTGTTAAGCCCACCTGGCTAGCCGTTCGGTCTAACGCGCTGGTTCCCGAGCGGAAAGGTGTACCGGTCCCCACGACGAATCTGCCCGGCGGGTTAGTGTTGAGGTCTGGTGTGCCGGCCAGCCTGTGGATGGTTTGTATGGCGGTTTTCCATATACCTCGGCGAATGTAGGCTGGTTCCCCTTATTCCACTTCATTTACACTATGTTGGCGATTACTGCGAAAACACTGTCTCCACGTACATGTACACCATAATTACTCTAAGACGCAAATATTTGGCATTACACTCATCTGGAATGGGACGTTTCCGGGGGGGGGGAGGAGGGGGGGGGAGGGAGGTTCACTGGCGGCCGAACCACACAATACCCCTGGGTTCGATTTGGGTTGCGGTTGAGTGGATGGACTGCTGTGGCCTGTTGGGGGGGTTATGAACCACTGAGGGATACAGCGGGACGTCGTTCCTAGGTCCCCGGTTCAATACACCATACACCATGGTTGTCAATCTAACGAAACCGGTTACCGGAAGATTATAGTTTTATTTTTTATTTCGGTCGAGACTATTAAAAATAGCAATAAATAATACATACCGCTTCATCTCCATCACCCGACGAACTGAGGTCCTGCAAATAATGAAAGGTTGACACGTTCGGGGACAATTTCTACAGAAGTATTACTTTATGTCAGAAAAAGTGCGCTCCGTAAAAAATAAGGGGTGCAGACTGAGTTTCTGACTACACAGACAATTTGACTGCACGCAAATCACGAACGAGTGTTTATTAGACGCTCTTACACCTCACTAGAAGCAGATTATGCAGTGGAGTAGTATTATGCCTGTAACACAAAAATGGTTCAAATGGCTCTGAGCACTATGCGACTTAACTTCTGAGGTCATCAGTCGCCTAGAACTTAGAACTAATTAAACCTAACTAACCTAAGGACATCACACACATCCATGCCCGAGGCAGGATTCGAACCTGCGACCGTAGCAGTCCCGCGGTTCCCTGTAACACAAACTACTGTTGAGAAAATAAAGGTTGAATCAGCATAACTCTTCACGTTCGTTTCCATAACCGCTATGAACTTGTTACACTCTGAAACTATGATTACGCCGGGGCAGGAAGTTTTGTCCGAAATTAAAATTTATATGTAGATCACGACGGGCCAGCATTGACCTTAGAGACCATTTGCAAAAGATATCTAAAATTTGAACAATGTACATCAAATGTAGACACGTGTAAACTAACATTTAACTCGTGATTTCGAAACAGGTACACATCGGACCTCGAGATAAATTTCAGCATACTGTCGTTAGATAACTTACTAAGAACCACAAGTCACGAACGCAAACGGGAAGACGCAGGCTGTTACAGTAAAGACGTAGGTCATCGCTAAGTTTCCAAATAAATCAGAAGTCGGTGGAAGTTTGACTTTTAAAAATATTGAACCATGCTGCAAAATTCTTACGTTCTTAATAATGAATGTATGGGACTGGTGCTACTGCGAGTTAAGACATACTTCCGTGCAGGAGGTTTAACGTAATCGGATAGATTACAGTAGCAAGCAAGCAAGCAAGATTTCTATTTCTGCAGAACAAAACTTTTTATTTCCTTTTATACATTATTGAGAGAGGTGCTAGATTTAGTTTTGTGAAAATCCTGTCCGACAAATATGATTTACAGTAGATTGTCAGTAGTCTCCCTGGATAATGCTGAATTTTAAAAATACTGAACGACACAGTAGAATTCTTGCGTTCTTAATGTTGAATGTATGGGATTGATGTTACTGCGAGTTAGGACATATTTTCGTGTAGGACATTTAGTGTAATCCTGTCACTCTGTGTCACTTCGGATGCCACTCTGGACTAACCTCAGGTAATTCTCCGTCTCTGACGAATATGACGTCCATGGAACACCCCACCCCCACCCCCCAACCATCACCCATTAAACATGGATCTTGGTGTGGGGGCTAGCGTGCCTCAGCGATAGAGATAGCCATACCGTAGGTGCAACCGCAACGGAGGGGTATCTGCTGAGAGGCCAGACAAACGTGTGGTTCCTGAAGAGGGGCAGCAGCCTTTTCATTAGTAACAGGGACAACAGTCTGGATGATTCACTGATCTGTAACATTAACCATAACGGCTTTGCTGCGCTGGAACTACGAACGGCTGAAAGCAAGGGGAAACTACAGCCGTAATTTTTCCCGAGGGCATGCAGCTTTACCATATTGTTAAATAATGATGACGTCCACTTGGGTAAAATATTTCAGAGGTAAAATAGTCCCCCATTCGGATCTCCGGGCCGGGACTACCAAGGAGCACGTCAGTATCAGGAGAAAGAAAACTGGCGTTCTACGGATCGGAGCATGGAATGTCAGATCCCTTAATCGGGCAGGTAGGTTAGAAAATTTAAAAAGGGAGATGGATAGGTTGAAGTTAGATATAGTGGGAATTAGTAAAGTTCGTTCGCAGGAGGAACAAGACTTCTGGTCAGGTGAATACAGGGTTATAAATACAAAATCAAATAGGGTTAATGCAGGAGTAGGTTTATTAACGAGCAAAAAAAAAAAAAAAAAAAAAATAGGAGTCCGGGTAAGCTTCTACTAACAGCATAGAGAACGCATTATTGCACCCAAGGCAGACACGAAACCCACGCCTACCACAGCAGTACAAGTTTATGTGTCAACTAGCTTCGCAGATGCCGAAGAGATTGATGAAATATAATGAGATAAAAGAAATTTTTCAGATAGTGAAGGGAGACGAAAATTTAATAGTCATGGGTGACTGGAATTCGATAGTAGGAAAAGGAAAGAAGGAAAAGAAGTAGGTGGATATGGAATGGAGATAAGGAACGGCAGAGGAAGCCGCCTGGCAGAATTTTGCACAGAGCATAAGTTAATAACAGCTACCGCTTGATTTAAGAATCATGAAATAAGATTGTATACGTGGAAGAGGCCTGGAGACACTGGAACGTTTCTGATAGATTATATAATGGTAAGACAGAGATTTAGGAACCAGGTTTTAAATTGTAAGACATTTCCAGGGGCGGATGTGGACTCTGACCACAATCTATTGGTTATGACTGTAGATTAAAACTGAAGAAACTGCAAAAAGATAGGAATTTAAGGAGAAGGGACATGAATAATCTGAAAGAACCAGAGGTTGTAGAGAGTTTCAGAGAGAGCATTAGGAAACGATTGACAAGAACGGGGAAAAGAAATACAGTAAAAGAAGAATGGGTAGCTTTGAGAGATGAAAAAGTGAAGGCAGCAGAGGATCAAGTAAATAATAAGACGAGGGCTAGTAGAAATCCTTGGATAACAGAAGTAATACTTAATTTAATTGATGAAAGGAGAAAATATAAAATGCAGTAAATGAAGCAAGCAAAAAGGAATACAAACCTTTCAAAAATGAGATCGACAGGAGGTGCAAAATGGCTAAGCAGGGACGGCTAGAGGACAAATGCAAGGATGGAGAGACATATATCGCTAGGGGTAAGATAGATACTGCCCACAGGAAAGTTAAAGAGGCCTTTGGAAAAAAGAGAACCACTTGCATGAATATCAAGAGCTCAGATGGAAACCCAGTTCTAAGCAGAGAAGGGAAAGCAGAAAGGTGGAAGGAGTATATAGGGGGGTCTATACAAGGGCAATGTACTTGAGGACAATATTATGGAAATGGAAGAGGAAGTAGACGAAGATGAAATGGGAGATACGATACTGCGTGAAGAGTTGACAGAGCACTGATAGACCTGAGTCGAAACAAGGCCCAGAGAGTAGACAACATTCCATTACAACTACTGATGGCCTTGAGAGAGCCAGCCCTGGTGAGCAAGATGTATGAGAGGTGAAATACGCTCAGACTTCAAGAAGAATGTAATAATTCCAATCCCAAAGAAAGCACGTGTTGACAGATGTGAAAATTACCGAACAATCAGTTTAATAAGTCACAGCTGCAAAATACTAACGCGAATTCTTTACAGAATAATGGAAAAACTGTAAGAGACCGACCTCGGGGAAGATCTGTTTGGATTCCGTAGAAATGTTGGAACACGTGAGGCTTATCTTAGAAGATAGATTAAAGCACGGGAAACCTACGTTTCTAGCATTTGTAGACTTAGAAACAGCTTTTGACAATGTTAACTGGAATGCTCTCTTTCAAATTCTGAAGGTGGCAGGGGTCAAATACAGGGAACGAAAGGCTATTTACAATTTGTACAGAAACCAGATGGCAGTTATAAGAGTCGAGGAGCGTGAAGGGGAAGCAGTGGTTGGGAAGGGCTGTAGCCTATCCCCGATGTTATTCAATCTGTATATTGAGCAAGCAGTAAAGGAAACAAAAGAAAAATTCGAAGTAGGAATTAAAATCCATCGAGAAGAAATAAAAACTTCGAGGTTTCCCGATGACACTGTAATTCTGTCAGAGATAGCAAAGGACCTGGAAGAGCAGGTGAACGGAAGGACAGTGTCTTGTAAGGAGGATTTAAGATGAACATCAACAAAAGCAAAATGAGGATAATGGAATGTAGTTGAATTAAATCGGGTGATGCTGCGGGAATTATAATAGGAAATGAGACACTTAAATTAGTAGATGAGTTTTGCTATTTGGGGAGCAAAATAACTGATGATGGTCACAGTAGAGAGGATATAAAATGTAGACTGACAATAGCAAGGAAAGCGTTTCTGAAGAAGAAAAATTTGTTAACATCGATTTAAGTCTCAGGAAGTCGTGTTTGAAAGTATTTGAACGGAGTGTAGCAATGTATGGAAGTGAAACATGGACGATAAATAGTTTAGGCAAGAAGAGAATAGAAGCTTTCGAAGTGTAGTGCTGCAGAAGAATACTGAAGATTAGGAGGGTAGATCACATAACTAATCAGGAGGCACTGTATAGAATTGGTGAGAAGAGATATGTGTGACACAACTTGACTAGAAGAAGGGATCGGTTGGTAGGACATGTTCTGCGACATCAAGGGATCACCAATTTAGTATTGGAGGGCAGCGTGGAGGGTAAAAATTGTAGAGGGAGACCAAGAGATTCAGAAGGATGTAGGTTGCAGTAGGTACTGGGAGATGAAGAACCTTGCACAGGATAGAGTGGCATGGAGAGCTGCATCAAACTAGTCTCTGGATTGCAGACCACAAAACAAAAATAGCAGCAGTCAGAACACCCTGATGACCTCCTTTACTTTCTTCCACTGTGTTCTGCAACACTGAAATTTCATCTGTAAATTATCTACATTGTTCTTAACTTCACTTATAGGTTCTTTTGACTATACTAATTGTGCAAGCCAGCACAGTGTAATCTAGCTTCTGCTCTGACCGAAAACTGCTGACTCATAATTTTGGATGCTACTCATTTCTGGAAGGAGTATAGATGAAACAGCCTCTTCTTCGGACTGTAGTAATTTGTCTAGTACCTGTTGGTCATAAATGCGCAGGCATTCACGGAGGTCCACTGTGGGCTGTAATTATTGTATGGCAGCGGAATTTGGAGATATGCTAAAGTGTTAATGGGGAACTGATTTACACTGGAAAACAAATTAGTTCCAATTGTGGCAACCAGGTGCATACCTGGCGATATGCACTGTTTTTATGACAGCATAACATTCACGTTGACATTTGACGAGCCAAACCTGTGTGAACAGTATGGTCATCAAGAAGAGAGTGAAACTGTTTTATGTTAACGGCAGCATTTGCAGTGCGTCATTGAGGGAGTACCGCCGATAGAAAACCTATGACCACTCTCAGTAAATGGTTTAAAGAAGATGATAATGAAATTCGAAAACACGAGCGAGCTTGGTGTGACACCTGGAAGAGGAAAGCATGCTATCACGGTAGAAGTTGTTGACGAATCTGCTGTTGCTGTAAGTGACCATGCAGCGCCTGTCCTGGGTAGTGCTTGTTCCGGCTTAACATCAAGCGCTGGCACGTCCTGGAACGATGCAACGGAGAAGGCTGTGAGACGACGTCAGCCAATAGAATGCTGACTGGGACGACACCGCTAGAGGAGCGGCCCCTATATGAAGAGAATGTACGCGCCGCTCCAGTAGCCGCGGCACCACTAGATGAGCACTAGGAGAACTGCACTAGAACACGAGCTGTAATCCAAACGACTTGTCCATGACTTGTGATCTATATTACTTGCTTGGATGGAAATTGTATACATCAAAAGACATTGATTATTTGCATGTCACCAACTGCTTGCGACACCTCTGTGTAAAGGGATAAAATTACACTACTGGTCATTAAAATTGCTACACCACGAAGATGACGTGCTACAGACGCGAATTTTACGGACAGGAAGAAGATGCTGTGATATGCAAATGCTTGGCTTTTCAGAGCATTCACACAAGTTTGGCGCTGGTGGCGACACCTACAACGTGCTGACATGAGGAAAGTTTCCAGCTGATTTCTCATACACAAACAGCAGTTGATCGGCGTTGCCTGGTGAAACGTTGTTGTGATGCCTCGTGTAAGGAGGAGAAATGCGTACCACCACGATTCCGACTATGATAAAGGTCGATTTGTAGCCTATCGCGATTGCGGTTTATCGTATCGCGACATTGCTGCTCGCGTTGGTCGAAATCTGTTAGCAGAATATGGAATCGGTGGGTTCAGGAGGGTAATACGGAACGCCGTGCTGGATCCCAACGGCCTCGTATCACTAGCAGTCGAGATGACAGGCATCTTATCCGCATGGCTGTAACGGATCGTGGAGCCACGTCTCGATCCCTGAGTCAACAGATGGGGACGTTTGCAAGACAACAACCATCTGCACGAACAGTTCGACGACGTTTGCAGCAGTATGGACTATCAGCTCGGAGACCATGGTTGCGGTTACCCTTGACGCTCAATCACAGACAGGAGCGCCTGCGATGGTGTACTCGACGACGAACCTGGGTACACGACTGGCAAAACGTAATTTTTTCGGATGAATCCAGGTTCTGTTTACAGCATCATGATGGTCGCATCCGTGTTTGGCGACATCGTGATGAACACACACTGGAGGCGTGTATTCGTCATCGCCATACTGGCGTATCATCCGACGTGATGGTATGGGTTGCCATTGGTTACACGTCTCTGTCACCTCTTATTAGCATTGACGGTAATTTGAACACTGAAAGTTACATTTCAGATGTGTTACGATCCGTGGCTCTACCCTTCATTCGATCCATGCGAAACCCTACATTTCAGCAGGATAATGCACGACCGCATGTTGCAGGTCCTTTATGGCCCTTTCTGGATACAGAAAATGTTCGACTGCTGCCCTGGCCAGCACATTCTCCAGATATCTCACCAATTGAAAACGTCTGGTCAATGGTGGCCGAGCAACTGGCTCGTCACAATACGCCAGTCACTACTCTTGATGAACTGTGGTATCATGTTGAAGGTGCATGGGCAGCTGTACCTGTATGCGCTATTCAAGCTCTGTTTGACTCAATGCCGAGGCGTATCAAGGCCGTTATTACGGCCAGAGGTGGTTGTTCTGGGTACTGATTTCTCAGGATCTATGCACCAAATCGCGTGAAAATCTAATCACATGTCAGTTCATATATTTATTCAATGAATACCCGTTTGTCATCTGCATTTCTTCTTGGTGTAGCAATTTTAATGGCCAGTAGTGTAAGTATTGTCAATTCAATTTACTGTAATAAACTCCATTAATAAGGTTTGCTTGTAAGTTGGCTATCTATCCGAGAAAACATCTTCCTAGGCACGCTAATTAGACGAGTGTGCAGGACATCACAGTGCTAGAGCTCATGCAGTGTCATGAGAATTGTGCAACGAATGGCCAACAGTACGAAACGTTTTGCAGTTTATTACACTCTGGTACCCGTACAATATCCAGCATCTGAAAGCACAAGATCAGCAGCAACCTTCTGAATTTGGTTTTCGGTTTCTGGCACAGATCGAAGTTGATGACATGTGGCCGGTCAATATTCTGTGAATTGACGAGGCACATTTTATACTACAGGGTGCAGTGAATACACAGAACTGCCGAATTCGGGGTACTGTTAAACCGCGTGTTGTGCCTGAAGAGCCATTGCACTCGTTATATGTAACTGTGAAATAGGGATTCACAATTATCTTGGTCCGTTCTTCTTTGAAGAGAATACATCCAGAGGGTTGTTATGTGTACTGTGAGGTCTGTCGTGCGTACTATGACCTCCATGTACAGCATGTAAAGAAGTCCAAGGCCGCCGTTAGAAAGTACGAAAAGGCAGCCAGTGCTTTGGAAGAACGCAACTGTGAGAGATCCATTGTTTCATGCAATGTTGGGGAACACCTCAAATTGCTTGCCCACTGAAAGATCTGCTCAATGCAGTCTTCCATGAACGTGTTATTTCTGGAGGTTTCTCAGATGGATAGTCTGCAAGATCACCTGATTTGAATCCATGAGACTTTTTGCCACGGGATATCTAAAAGAACACGTTTACCAGGGACGCGTTCTGTCTCTACACGATCTGAAGGTCAGTACACAGTGAACACGTTGCTCATATTCCTCCTGGACTGCTACAAGCAACTAGTGATCACATCGTTTTACGGATACAGCACCTCGTCGAAGTCTCCCGTGCTCATATTGAACAAATCGTGTTAGCCGTGGGTAATAATAAAATAAACATGATGTATTTCTTACCTATTTAACCTATTCTGCCCACGTTCCGTTCGTAATCCAGTACATACGAAAACATTTCTATGCAGGTTTCTTTCAGTCACATGGCCAATTTGCACCTCGTGGACACAATTGTAATTTTTTTCAGCGTGAATCGGTTCCGCAGTAACCCATTAGTACAGCTACCAAGTTTCGCTGTCGTACGATAATTACAGCCCACACTCGACCTTTGTGACAAACTGATCTTTGATTATAACCACCTGGTCCTATAGATACAGCCTCTTTTTATCAAACTGCAGTGCCATGTTATGGGAAGAAACGTATATTTGAGAAAACGTAAAATTAACAAATACATTTGTCGAATAGCTTGTATTAAAAGTAATACACCACGAACTGCTTGCTTCAAGGTGTAAATTAGAGACATGAATACTAGAGGCACTAGCACAGAGCCCTGTGGCACTCTGTAGTTATATTTCTCCTTTATTTACTACGGCGTCATTAGGAAAACAGATTAAGGTGCGCTCCTATCTACCAACCGGCCCGTAAAGACGACCGGTGACGGTCCAAGTCCAAGGCCGCCGTTAGACGAATACAGAAAATGCAGTCACCAGCTCTTAAGATCGCCGCCAAGCATTGTGAAGCCGAAGCATCCGGGACTACCCTCTTCCAGTGGCTACGGAGGCGGCTGCTGTAAGGAAGGACGCCTATTCGGAATTGCCCGCTATTATTCGCCCACACATTGCTAACTAGAGTTCACATTTTATGATGCTCCCATAAATATTACCACGTGAAGGTAAGCAGTCTGTCGAAAAAGGCTCGCACACTCTCATTTTGAATCGTAGCTGAGGGCGTGCCGCTGCAATACGTTTAGTACCGTCTCCAGTTCACAAATGACTACGGATAACATCAGGAAGCTTCTGACAGCATCACTGACATCTTCTCTGGCGTTCATCTAGTAGCATGCTAGTCCTTAACAAAATTAATCTTTTCCTACATAATACTCAGCAGAAAGATGTATTTTTTCAATTTATTGGCTTTCGGGACATTCCCGTACAGACATCTTAACAATGAAAGGTCAGTTATGACGATACGAACGTGAAGACAATACCCAGCCCCGAGCGGAGAAAATCAAACCCGGGTCCCTGACCGCGCAGCTACGGGGACGGACCAGCAGGAAGTTTTATAAGTTCCAAGGCCCTACTTTCAAGAAACTTTGTTTTATTTTCTGTATTGTTACCTCAGGTGCAGGTAGCAAGGTAAGTTGTTAAACTAAACTTTCGAGTTTCGCATACCAGTTAGTGACAGTGAATCAGAGAAGAATATTTTCCCTTAGTTACGGGATGTAACTAGGAGATTTTTCGGCTATATTTCTCAGATCTACGCTGTTGTCAAGGCCAGTGAATAATTTTTATATAGTAAAGTTATTTGTCATATTTACCAAATTATCTTGGTACTGGAACATATTTCGCTCGTTTTCTTTCTTGTGGAAGGAAATAATTTGGTGAAGTCTTAAATTAATGTGTGTGTTAAAAACGTACCATATGAACTAGCCAGTGATCAGTTCGAAAAATACAGTCATACAGTATTTACAAAATAGAGCACTATGCACAGAGGTTTTATAGAACATATACGCAAATGCCTCAAACAGCTTTTTAATGTGGAATGTATCCCACATGAGTAATAGAAATAAAATATTCGCTTGCATTAGGCCACGAATTAAATGTAAAAATGAATCGCCACTGACCTACAAAGAACAGGTATTTATATTAAATGTTACGCTGTGTATCCAAAAAGATTTCGGGCTTGCAGCCGGTCGTCGTTAGCTTCCATCCACGATATTTCGACTGGACAACTGCCAGCCATCCTCAGGTGAGCCATCGAGGATTTTTTTTTTTTTTTTTCCTTTATTGAATTTCAATTCCCCCCAAAGGGGGGGGGGGGGGGGCGGGCTGGCAGCAGCTTAGGACGCTGCTCTGCAGCCTACAGAGTTTCTGACAAAGAGCAGGAGAATAAAGAATAAGAAAAAACAGGCGATAAAATCGGGGACTTAGTGAGTAACAAGGTGAAAAGAAAATGGGGAAATTAAAACAAGCAACAGAGGGATGATGAAGCGAATAAAAATACATACGGAGCAGACAGGGAAAACAATAGACAGTTAAAAAAAACACGGCGACAGTCTGGATTCTGTTCGCAAAGTATATAAAATTCACACCCAGCGACAGCATGGTTTCTGTTCGCAACACAACACTGAATAGGCACTAGAACACAGCACGAAAAAGTCGGCAAAGGTGACACCACAGTCGAGAGCAGGTGGGGGGAAACTGGACAGGAGATGGGAAAACAAAAAGGGGGGAAAGGAGAGTAAAAGCGAAGGGGGGGGGGGGGGGGAACCGGGAAAGGAGATGATGGAGGAAGACGACCCATAAGAGGGGTAGGGGGCAGACGCGACAGGGAGGGGGGTAGGCAGAGGAGGGGAATACAAAAGGACTCGGGGGGCCATCGAGGACTGACGTTCCGCAATATATAGCGTGCACCGAGTATTCCGCGCATGCGTCAAAATCATATTAACAGACGAACCACACCGCCCGCCAGCAGCGCCCTCGCTGGTGGAACTGCAGAACTCAGCTTTCTTCGGCGTTGTCAATTGCCGCGGCCATCGGAGTACTCTGACGTCTTCATCTGGAGCAGATCTTAGAGTTGACGGGGTTCCACGCATTATCTAGCTGGTAGCCATTGTCACGGTTCATAAGATTGTCATGCGAATTTCCACTGATTCTTTTATGACAGAGTCCCAAAAGGATGTTGCTGTGGCCATTGAGTGTCCAGTGGAAATGCAATGCTCAGCAATTGCAAACTTGCTAGGTTGCAAAAGGCGAGTACAACGTTGATGTTCAGTGTAACGTTCTTCTACTATTCGCAATGTTTGTCTCATATATGACATGCCACACTGACAAGGTATTTTATAAATTCGCGCCTTCCGCAATACCAGATCGTCTTTCACTGATCCCAGCAGGTCGAAAATCTTCGATGGTGGACGGAAAATCACTTTCACTTCGAAACCGTGGAGGATTCTTGCAGTTTTGAAGGAAATGTTGCCAACAAAGGGAAGAAAAGCTAAGGATTTAGTAGGCGTGCACTCTTCTTTCTCCACTCCCTGTTTCTTTGAGTTAATTGCAAGTGCCTTGCTAATTTGCTTTGTAGAATATCTATTCTCTTTGAAAACCCTCTTCAGGTGGGCAAGCTCTTCAGGCAAACTATCTGCATCTGACACTTCATGAGCTCTGTGTACCAGTGTTTTAAGTACACTAATTGTTTGCGATGGGTGATGGCAGCTGGACGAATTTAAATACAAATCAGTATGTGTGGGCTTTCAATAAACTGAATGCCCCAGAGAGCCATCACTCTTCCGTCTAACTAGCACATCCAAGAAAGGGAGGCAACCATTTTTCTCTAATTCCATGGTAAACGGAATGTTTTCATGAATGGAGTTGAGGTCATCTAAAAACTCCAATTTTTCTTCTCCATGAAACCACACTACGAAAGTGTCATCCACGTACCTCCAAAAAACAGTTGGTTTGAGGGCTGCTGATTCAAGTGCTCTCTCCTCAAAATCCCCCATAAAAAGGTTGGCTACCAAGGGAGATAGGGGGCTACCCATGACGACGCCGTCAATCTGTTCAAAATATTCTTGGTTGAACATAAAATATGTTGAGGAGAGAGTGTGGCGAAACAAAGCAGTGATTCCCACATGAAACTTATTGCCAATCAGTGCCAAGGAGTCTGCGAGGGGTACCATTGTAAAAACAGACACCACGTCGAAACTAACTAAAAGATCAGAAGTACTTAGGCGAAGAGCCCCCAGTCTGTTGATAAAATCGGCCGAGTTTCGTATGTGATGTGGACATCTGCGGATGTTTCAAGCCTTATTACTATTATCAAAAGTTTTAATAGAATTGTAAAATGGCTCTCTCAATGTGCATTTGTTTCTTGACATGAATAATTGAAGGGCATATTTCAGTAGTGGTACAAGTCCATTTTTGTTCATATTGAGATACAGAGTCCTAAAGTTAAATGAGCGCTGAAAAATCTGCAGTTGAGATATCAGAAATATTCAAGCAAATGGCTTCTTGCTAGAGATGAACCTTTCTTTGTTTGTTTGGATCATTAATTTCAGAAGCATTATAGGCAGAAAAGTGGAGGTAATGGACATGTACCACTATTGAAATAAGCCCTTCATTTCGTCTGTACACGCAGACGTCCATAGTTTTTCTCGCCTGGCCACCTTTTGACTGCAACCAGGAATTTTCTCCCTCTACTGAAAACTATCTCACCTTAGTTGGATATCATGTCTTGTCCTCGTAAGTTTACTGCAGGTCTTTACTTTCTTTCTCAATTTGAATATTCGTGGTGCAACATCTTTGCTTGACCACTTACGCCATGTGTGACCAGAATAAATTGTTACCACGGAAGTTTTCCCCTGAAGTCTTGCCACATGTCCTATCGTTCCGTCCCTTCTTCTTGTCAATGTTTTACATCTATTCATTTCCTCGCCAGTTTCGCGGAGAAAGGGCTATGGGGCGGTGAGCACTTTGGGACTCAACATCTAAGGTCATCAGTCCCCTAGAACTTAGAACTACTTAAATCTAACTAGCCTACGGACATCATACATATCCATGCCCGACGCAGGATTCGAACCTGCGACCGTAGCGGTCGCGCAGTTCCAGACTGAAGCTCCTAGAACCTCTCGGTCACACCGGCCGATCCGCGGAGAATGTCTTCATTCCTTACCTTAACAGTCTACCTAACTTTCAACATTATTCTGTAGCACCATATCTCAAATGCTTCGATTCTCTTCTGTTCTGGTTTTCCCAAGGCCCATGTTTCACTGCCATACAACGCTAAACTCCACACGTACATTCTCAAGAAATTGCTTCCTCAAATTAAGACACGTGTTTGATACTAGTAGACATCTCTTGGCCAGGAATGCCGTCTTTGGGGGTGCAAGTCTGCTTATTAGGTCCTTATTGCTCTGTGCGTCATGTGTTACTTTGCTGCCTAGGTTTAATTCCTTGACTTCGTCTGTTTCGTGAACCCCAATTCTGATGTTAAGTTTCTCGCTGTCATTAATTTCTTCTTTCTTCGATTTACTCTCATTCCACAGTCTGTACTCATTAGACTGTTTATACTATTCAACATTGCTGGCCGCTGTGGCCGAGCGGTTCTAGGCGCTTAAGTCCGGAACCGCGCTGCTGCTACGGTCGCAGGTTTGAATCCTGCCTCGGGCATGGATGCATGTGATGTCCTTATGTTATTTAGGTTTAAGTAGTTCTAAGACTAGGGGACTTATGACCTCAGATGTTAAGTCCCATAGTGCTTAGAGCCATTTGAACGATCTACATCTACATCTACATCTACATACATATGGCAGTCCACCATACGGTGCGTGGCGGAGGATACCTCGTACCACAACTAGCATCTTCTCTCCCTGTTCCACTCCCAAACAGAACGAGGGAAAAATGACTGCCTATATGCCTCTGTACTAGCCCTAATCTCTCTTATCTTTGTGGTCTTTCCGCGAAATATAAGTTGGCGGCAGTAAAATTGTACTGCAGTCAGACTCAAATGCTGGTTCTCTAAATTTCCTCATTCAATACATCCTGGAATTTTTCTTCACTTTCACTTAGGATAGCAATGTCATTATCGAATGTTATCACTGATATCCTTTCATCTTGAATTTTAATCCGACGTTGTTACCATTCTTTTATTTCCGTCATTACTTCTTCAATGCACAGGTTGAACAGTAGGCGCTAGAGACTACATCCCTGTCTGAAATTCTTCTTAATCCGAGCACTTCGTTCTTGGCCTTCCAGTCTTACTGTCCCCTCGTGGCTTTTTTGCGTATCGTGTATTACCCGTCTTTTCCTGAGTGTTCAGACGGGAATCCCGACCGCACATACAGTAAACCAGTATCTCTCTTACACTTTCCATAATTTAGTAAATCAGTCTATGCATCAATATACTCAAATCTGGTAGAAGTAAAAAACCTCCCTGAAAAGGTACAGGTACTAATAAATGACAAACGAAGTGATAATGGTGAAGGTAGAACAAAAACTACACATTTGATACCAGAATGGCATAGGTAAAATAGTAATAGGATTTTTGACATTTGGTGAAACATTCGAATTTATTTACCTTCTCACCGTGCTGCCGTACCGTGGACTCAACTTACCGTGGACTCAACAACTATTTGCAAAAGAATGTGAAATTACAGCGATGCCTGGACAAATTAATTAGAATTTAAGTCACACAAACACACAGACACACCAGTTATGAGCGAATATGAACCCTAGGTTAGGGATATAAGAAGACGAGCAAGTGTACAGTCGCGTCGGTTTCAAGGCCTGCCTTGTAACAGCCGGCAGAGTGAGATGCATACCGGAGCAGCCCATCATGCTTGCTCAGATTCCAACAAAGGACAGCGGGGCGGAGACAAGAAGGACTATTTCCTTTTTGGTTAGCGAGCGCCAACGGAGCAGAATTCCTGTTCGCCGGTCGTAAACGGCGGACGTGATTTGCTTCTTTTCACGACCGATTGCCGCAACGGCTTACTCAAGAATCACTCCGCACGTTGCCACTAAAAATCACTTATAAGTCCTGATCTGGAGCCAGCAGCCAAGATGTTTACAACATGTGAATTATTAAAGTCTTACAGTTTAATTCATTGCCTACTGTTGTGTTGAAATTTACACTACTGTAAACACGCAAACAACATTTATCGAAGTACAGCATCGTGAAGGAAAACAGTGTGTTGGTAACGATTGGAGAAAGCTAAGAAAAGTCAGGTAAATTTATATGTTTCTTTGCTTCCGTGTCTGTATCGTCGTTCATTTCATTTATTAGACAAATTTTTTGGGCATGTAGTAGATAAACAACGATGTACTGTCTAACACAAAGATAAAGATACTGGCAATTTCTGTTGATCTAGTTTTAGATTCACCGAAACCGCACTATTGTTACTGAACGAGTAATACTATGTAGGAACGTGTCAAGTGACAGGTCAGGTTTTTTTAATTCTTTTTTTCATCACTCTTCTGAAATATTTTAAATTATTTTGTCGCTATATTACAGTCTCTGTCTTGCCTTACAATTTATAACCTCTACGGCTCTCCCAAGTACGATGAAAGTTATTCCTTGATGTCTCAACACATCTCCTGTCAGCCTGTCTCTTCTTTTGTCAGTGTTTTAGACATGTTGCTTTCATCGCCGATTCTGCGGAGAACTGCATCATTCCTTATCTGTCTGGCAAATTTTCAACATGCGTTCTGTAGCACCAATCCTTTTCAGGCTCATACTTTGGCATGCCGACAGCCCAGGCGATTAATGCCTTTGCCCAACACCCTCTACCTCACACGTCCTTGTATACTCCGTCTTCCTCCAAAAAGTAACTCATTTTTAAATTGTAGTGCCATGCCGCTTCTACGGATAATACAACAGTTACGAGAGCCATTCGGAAAGTAAGGTCCGATCGGTCGCGAAGTTGAAACGACAGAGAAAATCCGGTGAAGCTTTGCACAGATGTGTTGGTCGGAGTGTCTAGTATGCCCGTCGGTCACGTCACGTCACTCTTTTCAGTTTTGGGGACACAGTGAGCACGTAAAGATGCCTAGAAAATAGTGTCGCCCGCCAAGTGTGGAGGTCTGGTGGGAGATTTCGCCCGATATCATGCAGCCTGTATAACATAGCTCTCAAGCGTTTCGTTCGTCATGAGAATTCTCGCCCGCACTCTGCAGGGCCAGTAAAGATGCTCCTGCAGCGTTTTCGATGGGAAGTGTTTGTTTACCCACAGTTCACCTCGTAATTGCCTTCCACTGAGTTTCGTTTCTGTTCACATGAACCACTATCTATGAAGACAACATTTTGGCACAGGCAACGAGCTGTAGACCACCGTAGAGATTTCGCGGTAAGCACAGGCGGCTGCCTTCTATGACGAGGTCACTGGAAAGTTGGTACAACGCTACGATGTTCAAGTGGGAGCGGTGAATCTGCAGAAAAGTGGTTGGAAGGTCTAGCTAACTACTGCAAATAAAACATTTTGGATTTTCGTCGTAGTTTCCGTTTCGCGAGTGATCGGGCCTTACTCTCCGAAAAGCCCTCGTATAGTGTATCACAATTTGCTTGAGTAAGAATATACAGGGCAGAGTTATAAAGAAAGGAAACTAACCAACCATATCACACTGACCAAGTTTCAGTAATACATATTTCTTGTGAAAGCCAAGAACGCTTGATTTTAGGACCTTTGTGCCAATTACTAGTTTCGATATAATTGTGCTGTCATTTTCAGATTGGCATTACACTTTGCGTATGTGTTCACGTACATGTGTCGTCGACATTTTGAGAACAAAGTGTAAATACATTTAGAAACTCCACATGGCTTGTCGTTTACACTTTTTTCCCTACATGTCGGTGACAAATATATTTAAACATATACGCAAAGTGTAATGTCAATCTGAAGATGACAGCACGATTCTGGAGAAACTAGTAATCAGAATAAAGGTCTTAAAATCAATCGATTTTGGCTTTGACAAAAAGTATGTACGAACAGAGATCGCCCCAACGATATGTGTAAGTTATATCATAGTGCTCTTGAAAAAGTTGTTCGAGAATGGAGAAAAGCAGGTGCACCAGCACACAGACTGGGACCAAAACGTAAGGGCATTGAATTGGACTGTTTAGCATTTGCTGATAACATGGCACTGATCGCCCAAGACATTAACGATGCACAGAAACAGCTAGAATTATTACAAGAGCAGGCAGCAAAAATAACATTACAAATTTCATTGAAAAAACAAAATTTATGACTGACATCATAGATGGTCCTTCTGATCTCAAAATTGGTAATAACTACATCTATCGAGTAAAAGAGTTTAAATATTTAGGTGACTGGACTGCAGAAAATTGTAATGAAAAGAAATCTGTCAGATCAAGAGTCTAGAAAGTGGAGACAGCGTTTCAATTAGCAAAAAACGTTTACAACAAAAAGAGTCTCTCGTGGAACTGCAAAATACGACACTACACAACAGTAATTAAACCCGAAGCTCTCTACGCAACTGAGACAGTAAACCTTCAACACAGCACACTAAAAGGGGAATTAGAACTGAAAGAACGTAAAATAATGAGGAAAATCATAGGACCAAGAACTAAAGATGGTGTGCATTATCCAAACCCCAATGCAAGAATATATAAAAATATCTCCAAAATACATGGGGCATTTAGAAAGAATGGACTCAAACAGGTTAACACACAAAATCCATACATTTTTAAAGAAAAAAACTACAAGACAGAACTGGTACAAACAGACGGAAAAAGACGTGAGAGAATTAGGATCTCCAAATCTACATGACAGAAATCGAATCAGAAAAATCACAAACACGCGGAGTTTTGAGGACGAAGAGAGGAAAACTAACCGACATACGTGGTCTACGCAGCGAAAGCTAGCCCATTCGTTGGTTATGTAGGAATACTGGGAGAAAAGGAAGGCCAACAAATGTTGATTACGCGTGGTCCTAAGTGATCCATCCGCGTAGAAGAAGAATATAGGAGGTCAAAAAACAGTAATAATAATCGACACTGGAGAAAGAGCAGCTCAAGATCGCGAAAATCGTCGTTTTATTACCGCAGAACCGGATTTCAAGTAATATATAGTAATCTTCAGAGCATAAACAACAGGTGACATTAGTCCAGTCCGTCAGGCAGTAAACAGTTAGTTGATGTAGAGCATACAGGTACAGAAATGACTGGTGCATGATCCCGTTTACAGCCAAAATTAGAAGTGTTGGAGCGTGATGGAGGGGTGGAGGCGCGCTAATTTTTTAGAGTTGGTGCATTGAGGAAAGTTTTTCGAGGAGTCTCATCCGGACCGGCAGAGAGAGAGAGAGAGAGAGAGAGAGAGAGAGAGAGAGAGAGAGGGGTCGCAGCGTCTCTTCTGGACCGCCAGAGAGAGATTCATCGTGGAGTAAAAGACCAAATTGTTGGTCGACATAGGAGTGTCTACTGTCACTGTAACCCAGACAGAGTATCGCAGATCCCATTCGTAATCGTAGGTCGGAGTAAGTTATCTTCCGAATCCGTCAACAGTCCTGGTTGCACGTTGGAGAGGAACCCAGTGATGTTAGCTGCCTACCTACGACCCGACTTCACAGCTTGGTAAAGTAATCGTAGCACCGGCAAAGTAAGGCCTCGTTTATTCATGCTGACGGTCTCAGTTATGTGCATCATCGTATTGTGGTCACGCCATGGATTTTTACATGTGTGAAACTATAGATGAGTGATCTTACTCGATCATTGTTCCACGGCATAGTCGAGTTTTTAGTCTATTTGAAATTTCATCCTACTCACAAGAGAACGTAGGGAACCGTAGTTACGTAGTACTTCCCCATTTGACTTTTCCAACACCTCATGCTCACCTATCCTTTTTTTTGTCGGTTATATCACAGAATTATTACGTTGTATATTGAATTATCTATATGTCCTAAGATGATAAATCCCACAGTGGTACCCAATCTGATTATCATTTCACAACGTTTAATATTATATCCCTGTGGCATACATTTTTGCGGGATGTTAACTAACCCAAATATCACCAAATTGAATTACGATGCAGGTGTCTTCAACTGTCCGCTTGAGGGAGCAAACCATTTCTTGCAGCGTTATTTACTGCCCGTTGCGTGAAAGAAAAAGTGGAAGTTCAAGGGCAGATAGAGTACACTTGCCTCTCAAATACAGATTTATATGAAATCAGATGAACACCCCACCTCTACATCCCGGCATCTCGCAAGGTGTTTACATCTGAGAACTCCCTGCAGGTGGAACGCAAGCTGTCCGGATCCACTTGGCGTAACAGCGCCATAGAGGGTGCCGCATCTTGGACTACCGCTCAAGTGCTGACAACTCCGTCTTCGCAAACGGCTGCGCTTCTACACTGCGCAGCTGAGGGCATCGCAGTCTTTCTTACCGTGAGCATAATTATCCTTTGCACTGGTAATGAAAGTGTGGTGTTCTCCATTTTTAATTACCAACTTTCAGTCACTACACCGATCAAGCATTACGGAGTTCAAAAATTGTTCAAATGGCTCTGAGCACTATGGGACTCAACTTCTGAGGTCATCAGTACCTTAGAACTTAAAACTACTTAAACCTAACAAACCTAAGGACATCACACACATCCATGCTCGAGGCAGGATTCGAACCTGCGACCGTAGCGGTCGCGCGGCATTACGGAATAATAGGTTGTAAGTTATCATAGAACATCGGGAGAGACTAAATTCTTAGGAGGGCAAGAAGGCGTAACTGAATGAGGAGTGACACTACTTTGCATTTTATCTTTCTGTAAAGTTGGATAAAGCCAATTATCACTGGTTTGATTATTCATTAACATGTTGCTCTCATAAAAGTGTCTACGAATAAGAGTATTGAGTTTCATCACTGTTTCTGTTCGTCCCGTTCGCATACATTAAGTTGTAGGCTTCTAATCTCTTTCCTACAAGATATTATCAATCAGCTCAAAATCGTCACCAACATACTGCTCCAGTCAGATAGCGTTGATCAGAGCGAGATATTTGTTTTGCAATCATCCCACTCCAAGAGCTACACCTAGGGCCGTAAGTTTCTGTTCATTCATTTAACCTTGCGCACAAGTATTTACAGGACAAAGAGGTGATCTATACATAATTAATTCTGATTTGTTCAGGGAAATTCATTACCGCGGGCATTTACAGATGGTTAAGATGGCTCTGAGCACTATGGGACTGAACTTCTGAGGTCATCAGTCCCCTAGAACTACTTTAACCTAACCTAAGGACATCACACACATCCATGCCCGAGGCAGGATTCGAACCTGCGACCGTAGCGGTCGCGCGGCTCCAGACTGTAGCGCCTAGAACCGCTCGGCCACTCCGGCCGGCTGGGGGATTTCACAGTTCACGTAAGTGTAAGGTCATGGACAACTTTGTATAGTATCCCTGTCCGTGTACGCTACGTAGCACTAGCGCCTGCCGTGCTTCTTGTAAGTAAACAGCCGTCCGTATAGCGGGCAGACTCAAAAACAACTCGCACCGGCCTTTGGGAAGCGCAGTGTGCAAGACACAGAGCCCTCGTCGCCTCTCCAGCCCGCGCTCTCCAGCATCACACTTCCGGGCACTCGGAGAGGACAAGCCTGCCCGTACTTATAGCCTTCGGGACTGCTCTCTTGTACTGTCAGCCACGAGCAACGATTCGGTTTCTCAGCGCCTCCTCAGTTCCGTGCTGTTCCGTTCCTCCACAACTCATTCCCTTTTAGAGACACGAAGGCGTCTGTTGCCGCTCCGTCGCCGCACGGGGTAGCCGTGCGATCTACAGCGCCTTCCCACGGTTCGGGCAGCTACCTCCGTCGGAGGTTCGAGTCATCCCTCGGGCATGGGTGTGTAGTTTAAGTTAGATTAAGTAGTGGGTAAGCCTAGGGACCGATGACTTCAGCAGTTTGGTCCCATAGGAACTTATCGCAAGCTTTTTTGCCGCTCCGTCCTCCACATATACGGGGCCGATCCATGGCTCCGTCGTTCCTCCGGGCAGCAAGACAACAGTGGCCGGACCATTCTCCACGTACACGGATCCGTTCACTTGTGTTGTCAACTGTCTACTGCGGCTCATCTTCCCCGGCGCATGGTCAAAGATCAAGGGGTTCCGTTGTCCGCTGACCAAGTGATCTCCAGTCTACGCAGCTACCTTCTTGTTGGTTTCGTGCGGCACTGGTGCAGTCTCCTGACGTGACATTAGAGACTTCCCGGCAAGGAGAGACACCTGCCACCTGTTGAGAGGGTCGGAACTCGAACTGTGAAGCTTGCCACTAACGAAGGGACCATCAGATCAGTTAATCGCGGATCTTGACGAGTCTTGGGTGTGTTGCAGAGGGGCCTGTCCTGCGGCTTTTCTGTCCCTAGATGCCTCGACAACCGATTTTGAAGTTTCATGCATACATCCTACACCTGTAACGTCAATGCAGCCTCGACAAAGCGAAATTAGCACAGTGGCCAAGATCCACTACCAACACGCTGACAATACAGGTTCAGAGCGAAACACTGTACGTTTTTTTAATTTCATCGTACAACACATCCTTAAATATAATATGTCATGCAAAATTATTTCACTGTTGTAATTTCTTTAATATATCAGTCATTACGGCAAACATTCGTTAACACTCGTAATATCAAGGAAGTGAGTGGGTGGGGGAGGATGTTACTTTGTGCCAGCCTTTTGAAAATACTGTAATCTAGACTGTTACTTTTTATTTTAAATTTCTGAAAAAATATTTATTGTTTTTAATGAGTTCTTTTACCAGATTCCACGAATGTTTCAAATTTCTCTCTTAAACGTAATCCAAAAATTTAAGTCTCAGTAATAGATATCACTTACCTTAATGTACGTCGTGTTCAATATATTCTGATTTAGAGTCTTACTTACACATCAATATCTCTTTTAAAATACTGTTGAGAGCGAATGTCAACAACAATGAACGAAATTTGCTTTATTAAAAAAAATTATGCTGTTCATAAATTCGTAGCACACGTATTGAAAGTGATTGATAATTCTTAATGTTTACTAAAAGGTATTTTCAAGTTATGGAGACTACGTACACATCTCTACCTCTTTAAAACGTATATTAACAATATAATTCAACAAGAATTAACGAATTTTTTTAAAAAATTCTTTTTCGGCGAAGCCTAAAGTACCATCCTCTTGGCAGCGCGTGTTATGGGAAGGGCCTTGGTAATGCTAGGGCTAAATGTGTATTCGTTCGCGGCTCATAGTTAAAATGCCAAATACACTCCTGGAAATGGAAAAAAGAACACATTGACACCGGTGTGTCAGACCCACCATACTTGCTCCGGACACTGCGAGAGGGCTGAACAAGCAATGATCACACGCACGGCACAGCGGACACACCAGGAACCACGGTGTTGGCCGTCGAATGGCGCTAGCTGCGCAGCATTTGTGCACCGCCGCCGTCAGTGTCAGCCAGTTTGCCGTGGCATACGGAGCTCCATCGCAGTCTTTAACACTGGTAGCAAGCCGCGACAGCGTGGACGTGAACCGTATGTGCAGTTGACGGACTTTGAGCGAGGGCGTATAGTGGGCATGCGGGAGGCCAGGTGGACGTACCGCCGAATTGCTCAACACGTGGGGCGTGAGGTCTCCACAGTACATCGATGTTGTCGCCAGTGGTCGGCGGAAGGTGCACGTGCCCGTCGACCTGGACCGGACTGCAGCGACGCACGGATGCACGCCAAGACCGTAGGATTCTACGCAGTGCCATAGGGGACCGCACCGCCACTTCCCAGCAAATTAGGGACACTGTTGCTCCTGGGGTATCGGCGAGGACCATTCGCAACCGTCTCCATGAAGCTGGGCTACGGTCCCGCACACCGTTAGGCCGTCTTCCGCTCACGCCCCAACATCGTGCAGCCCGCCTCCAGTGGTGTCGCGACAGGCGTGAATGGAGGGACGAATGGAGACGTGTCGTCTTCAGCGATGAGAGTCGCTTCTTCCTTGGTGCCAATGATGGTCGTATGCGTGTTTGGCGCCGTGCAGGTGAGCGCCACAATCAGGACTGCATACGACCGAGGCACACAGGGCCAACACCCGGCATCATGGTGTGGGGAGCGATCTCCTACACTGGCCGTACACCACTGTTGATCGTCGAGGGGACACTGAATAGTGCACGGTACATCCAAACCGTCATCGAACCCATCGTTCTACCATTCCTAGACCGGCAAGGGAACTTGCTGTTCCAACAGGACAATGCACGTCCGCATGTATCCCGTGCCACCCAACGTGCTCTAGAAGGTGTAAGTCAACTACCCTGGCCAGCAAGATCTCCGGATCTGTCCCCCATTGAGCATGTTTGGGACTGGATGAAGCGTCGTCTCACGCGGTCTGCACGTCCAGCACGAACGCTGGTCCAACTGAGGCGGCAGGTGGAAATGGCATGGCAAGCCGTTCCACAGGACTACATCCAGCATTTCTACGATCGTCTCCATGGGAGAATAGCAGCCTGCATTGCTGCGAAAGGTGGATATACACTGTACTAGTGCCGACATTGTGCATGCTCTGTTGCCTGTGTCTATGTGCCTGTGGTTCTGTCAGTGTGATCATGTGATGTATCTGACCCCAGGAATGTGTCAATAAAGTTTCCCCTTCCTGGGACAATGAATTCACGGTGTTCTTATTTCAATTTCCAGGAGTGTATGTGGATAACGTTCGCTTGATCCTTTTGCGTGGGATAAGAAACTTAACGATCAAATCCTTGTACATGAAAGAAAAGCGAGCAATTGCACCATCAAAATTGTCTCACTCAAATGTTTTCCACTTTGCCAGCCCTGTGCTGTATATTTTTACATGGAGATTAAAATGCTAAAGCTTAACAGAGAAACCGTTTCGAGAGAAGATTTCATAACACGCCTAATTCTGCACCGGTGTAGTACATCTGTTTTCAAAAGAATGATCAAATAGGCGTGTTTCACATCGAAGTTGATCGAAGAAATAACAATCTTTTTGAATTCAAAGGTACTGTGTTTTTCGGTATCACTTCTGAAAAATCCGTATGCATCCCAGACAGCAGCTTTCGTTAAATATGCGTGGTGCACTACGAATTTGTGTTCCGGTTGCTTCTGCGTGAAACACCACCCGGATGCTGTTACAGCACACCGAGCGATGCAAGTGTCAACGAGTAAGGCAATTCTGTAATCTGTTCTCAGATAAACGGAATATACATGTGACCTAAGCGTGCTGTAATGAGTTATTCATTAGTGAAATTACTACGGCGAAAATGATTAATTATGAATAATTTTGCATTACGTATACTGTTTATGGTATTCTGTACGACGAATTTGAAAAAAAAAAAAAAAATACTCGCGACGGACCACCAGCGTCATAGCTACGAGCTGTGAACTTTGTCCGCTGTACTACTTCGTCTCGGTCACCACGTATCTAACGTTACAGTGGGGAGGAGGAAAGAAAAAACCGACGCGCCACCAGCCACAGTCCGACGGATGAACTGAAAACACCCTATGTTGCAAAGTTAGCGATTACTTTTTAAGAAATAACTTGAGATGCCATTAAACTACATTGAGTGCAGTAGTCACGGGATACCTCCTAATACCATGTCGAGCCTCCTTTTGCCTGGAATAGTCCAGCAAGTCGATTTGGCATGGACTCAACAAGTCGTTGGAAGTCCCCTTGAGAAATTAGACATGCTACTTTTATATCCGTCCATAATAGCGAAAGTGTTGCCGGTTCAAGATATTGTGCAAGAATTGACCTCTTTATCATATCCCATAAATGTTCAATGGGATTCATGTCGGGCAATCAGAGTGGTCAAAAAATTCGCTCGAATTGCCCAGAATGTTATTCAAACTCATTTAAAACATCTGTGGGCCAGTGACGTGGTGCATTGTCATTCATAAAAAATCCATCTTTATTTGGGAACATGGCATCCATGAGTCGCTGCAAATGGTCTCCATATACCAGAACTTCCAGAGGACTCAGTCCTTTCCATACAAACACAGCCCACACCATTATGGAGCCACCACCAGTTTGCACAGTGCCTCGTCGACAACTTGTTCCATGGCTTCGTGGGGTCTGCGCGACACTCGAACCCTACCATCAGTTCTTACCAACTGAAATCGGGATAACGTGACCAGCCCACGGTTTTACAGTCGTCTAGAGTCCAACCGAAATGATCACGAGCTCAGGAGAGGCGCAGCAGGCGATGTCGCGCTGATAGCAAAGGCACTCGCGTCCGTCGTCTGTTGCCATAGCCCATTAAGGCCAAATTTCGCCACGCTGTCCTAGCGGATACGTTCGTCGTGTGTCCCACATTGATATCGTGCAGAGTTGCTCGTTTATTAGCACTGAGAAATCTACGCAAACGCTGCTGCTCTCGGTTGTTAAGTAAAGGCCGTTGGCCACCGCATTGTCCGTGGTGAGAGACAGTGCCTCAAATGCGGTGTTCTCAACACACTCTTGACACTATAGACCGCGGAACATTGACTTCCCTAACCATTTCCGCCCCCCCCCCCCCCCCATGAACCATGGACCTTGCCGTTGATGGGGAGGCTTGCGTGCCTCAGCGATACAGATGGCCGTACCGTAGGTGCAACTACAACGGAGGGGTATCTGTTGAGAGGCCAGACAAACATGTGGTTCCTGAACAGGGGCAGCAGCCTTTTCAGTAGTTGCAGGGGCAACAGTCTGGATGATTGACTGATCTGGCCTTGCAACATTAACCAAAACGGCCTTGCTGTGCTGGTACTGCGAACGGCTGAAAGCAAGGGGAAACTACAGCCGTAATTTTTCCCGAGGACATGCAGCTTTACTGTATGATTAAATGATGATGGCGTCCTCTTGGGTAAAATGTTCCGGAGGTAAAATAGTCCCCCATTCGGATCTCCGGGCGGGGACTACTCAAGAGAACGTCATTATCAGGAGAAAGAAAACTGGCATTCTACGGATCGGAGCGTGGAATGTCAGATCCCTTAATCGGGCAAGTAGGTTAGAAAATTTAAAAAGGGAAATGGATAGGTTAATTAGATATAGTGGGAATTAGTGAAGTTTGGTGGCAGGAGGAACAAGACTTTTGGTCAGGTGGTTACAGGGTTATAAATACAAAATCAAATAGGGGTAATGCAGGAGTAGGTTTAATAATGAATAAAAAAACAGGAGTGCGGGTTAGCTACAACAAACAGCATAGTGAACGCATTATTGTGGCCAAGATAGACACAAAGCCCATGCCTACTACAGTAGTACAAGTTTATATGCCCACTAGCTCTGCAGATGATGAAGAAATAGATGAAACGTATGACGAGATAAAAGAAATTATTCAGGTAGTGAAGGGAGACCAAAAGTTAAGAGTCATGGGTGACTGGAATTCGTCAGTAGGAAAAGGGAGAGAAGGAAACATAGGAGGTGAATATAGATTGGAGGGAAGGAATGAGAGAGGAAGCTGCCTTGTAGAATTTTGCACAGAGCATAACTTAGTCATAGCTAACACTTGGTTCAAGAATCATAAAAGAAGGTTGTATACCTGGAAGAATCCTGGAGATACTAAAAAGTATCAGATAGATTATATAATGGTAAGACAGAGATTTAGGAACCAGGTTTTAAATTGTAAGTCATTTCCTGGGGCAGATGTGGATTCTGACCACAATCTATTGGTTATGAACTGCAGATTGAAACTGAAGAAACTGCAAAAAGGTGGGAATTTAAAGAGATGGGACCTGGATAAACTGAAAGAAACAGAGGTTTTAGAGAGTTTCAGGGAGAGCATAAGGGAACAATTGACAGGAATGGCGGAAAGAAATACAGTAGAAGAAGAATGGGTAGCTCTGAGGGATGAAGTAGTGAAGGCAGCAGACGATCAAGTAGGTAAAAAGACGAGGGCTAGTAGAAATCCTTGGGTAACAGAAGAAATATTGAATTTAATTGATGAAAGGAGAAAATATAAAAATGCAGTAAATGAAGCAGGCAAAAAGGAATACAAACGTCTCAAAAATGAAATCGACAGGAAGTGCAAAATGGCTAAGCAGGGACGGCTAGAGGACAAATGCAAGGATGTAGAGGCTTGTCTCACTAGGGGTAAGATAGATAGTGCCTACAGGAAAATTAAAGAGACCTTTGGAGAGAAGAGAACCACTTGTATGAATGTCAAGAGCTCAGAGGGCAACCCAGTTCTAAGCAAAGAAGGGAAGGCAGAAAGGTGGAAGGAGTATATAGAGGGTTTATACAAGGGCGATGTACTTGAGGACAATATTATGGAAATGGAAGAGGATGTAGATGAAGACGAAATGGGAGATAAGATACTGCGTGAAGAGTTTGACAGAGCACTGAAAGACCTGAGTCGAAACAAGGCCCCGGAGTAGACAACATTCCATTAGAACTACTGATGGCCTCGGGAGAGCCAGTCCTGACAAAACTCTACCATCTGGTGAGCACGATGTACGAGACAGGCGAAATACCCTCAGACTTCAAGAAGAATATAATAATTCCAATCCCAAAGAAAGCTGGTGTTGACAGATGTAAAAATTACCGAACTATCAGTTTAATAAGTCACAGCTGCAAAATACTAACGCGGATTCTTTACAGACGAATGGAAAAACTGGTAGAAGCCGACCTCGGGGAAGATCAGTTTGGATTCCGTAGAAATGTTGGAACACGTGAGGCAATACTGACCTTACGACTTATCTTAGAAGAAAGATTAAGAAAAGGCAAACCTACGTTTCCAGCATTTGTAGGCTTAGGGAAAGCTTTTGATAATGTTTAATTGGAATACTCTCTTTCAAATTCTGAAGGTGGCAGGGGTAAAATACAGGGAGCGAAAGGCTATTTACAATTTGTACAGAAACCAGATGGCAGTTATAAGAGTCGAGGGGCATGAAAGGGAAGCAGTGGTTGGGAAAGAAGTGAGACAGGGTTGTAGCCTTTCCTCAATGTTATTCAATCTGTATATTGAGCAAGCAGTAAAGGAAACAAAAGAAAAATTCGGAGTAGGTATTAAAATTCATGGAGAAGAAGTAAAAACTTTGAGGTTCGCCGATGACATTGTAATTCTGTCAGAGACAGCAAAGGACTTGGAAGAGCAGTTGAACGGAACGGACAGTGTCTTGAAAGGAGGATATAAGATGAACATCAACAAAAGCAAAACGAGGATAATGGAATGTAGTCGAATTAAGTCGGGAAGTGCTGAGAGAATTAGATTAGGAAATGAGACACTTGAAGTAGTAAAGGAGTTTTGCTATTTAGGGAGTAAAATAACCGATGATGGTCGAAGTAGAGAGGATATAAAATGTAGACTGGCAATGGCAAGGAATGCATTTCTCAAGAAGAGAAATTTGTTAACATCGAGTATAGATTTAAGTGTCAGGAAGTCGTTTCTGAAAGTATTTGTATGGAGTGTAGCCATGTATGGAAGTGAAACATGGACGATAACTAGTTTGGACAAGAAGAGAATAGAAGCTTTCGAAATGTGGTGCTACAGAAGAATGCTGAAGATAAGGTGGGTAGATCACGTAACTAATGAGGAGGTATTGAATAGGATTGGGGAGAAGAGAAGTTTGTGGCACAACTTGACTAGAAGAAGGGATCGGTTGGTAGGACATGTTCTGCGACATCAAGGGTAAAAATCGTAGAGGGAGACCAAGAGATGAATACACTAAGCAGATTCAGAAGGATGTAGGTTGCAGTAGGTACTGGGAGATGAAGAAGCTTGCACAGGATAGAGTAGCATGGAGAGCTGCATCAAACCAGTCTCAGGACTGAAGACCACAACAACAACAGCAAACCATTTCCGGAGGGGAATGTGCTATGCATCTACCTCCAACTACTATTCCACGTTCAAAGTCTGTTAATTACCGTCGTGCGGCCATAATCACAAAGTAAAAAATTTCACATGAATCAATTGAGTGCAAATGACAGCTCCACAAAGGAATTACCATTTTACACATTGTGTACGCGATACTAGCGGCATCTGTGTACATCTATATCTACATGATTACTCTGCAATTCACATTTAAGTGATTGGCAGAGGGTTCATCGAACCCCAATTATACTATCTCTCTACCATTCCACTCCCGAACAGCGCTCGGGAAAAACGAACACCTAAACCTTTCTGTTCGAGCTCTGATTTCTCTTATTTTATTTTGATGATCATTCCTACCTATGTAGGTTGGGCTCAACAAAATATTTTCGCATTCGGAAGAGAAAGTTGGTGACTGAAATTTGGTAAATAGATCTAGCCGCGAAGAAAAACGTCTTTGCTTTAATGACTTCCATCGCAACTCGCGTATCATATCTGCCACACTGTCTCACCTATTACGTGAAATACAAAAGGAGCTGCCCTTTTTTGCACCCTTTCGATGTCCTCCGTCAATCCCACCTGGTAAGGATCCCACACTGCGCAGCAATATTCTAACAGAGGACGAACGAGTGTAGTGTAAGCGGTCTCTTTAGTGGACTTGTTGCATCTTCTAAGTGTCCTGGCAATGAAAGGCAACCTTTGGCTCGCCTTCCCCACAATATTATCTATATGGTCTTTCCAACTGAAGTTGTTCGTAATTTTAACACCCAGGTACTTAGTTGAATTGACAGCCTTGAGAATTATACTATTTATCGAGTAATCGAATTCCAACGGATTTCTTTTGGAACTCATGTGGATCACGTCACACTTTTTGTCATTTAGCGTCAACTGCCACCTGCCACACCATACAGCAATCTTTTCTAAATCGCTTTGCAACTTATACTGATCTTCGGATGACCTTACTAGTCGGTAAATTACAGCATCATCTGCGAACAACCTAAGAGAACTGCTCAGATTGTCACCCAGGTCATTTATATAGATCAGTAACAGCAGAGGCCCCAGGACGCTTCCCTGGGGAACACCTGATATCACTTCAGTTTTACTCGATGATTTGCCGTCTATTACTACGAACTGCGACCTTCCTGACAGGAACTCACGAATCCAGTCGCACAACTGAGACGATACCCCGTAGGCCCGCAGCTTGATTAGAAGTCGCTTGTGAGAAACGGTGTCAAAAGCGTTCCGGAAATCCAGAAATACGGAATCAACCAGAGATCCCCCGTCTATAGCGGTCATTAATTCGTGCCAATAAAGAGCTAGCTGCGTTGAAGAACAACTTTTTCTGAAGCCATGCTGATTACGTATCAATAGATCGTTCCCTTTGAGGTGATTCATAATGTTTGAATACAGTATATGCTCCAAAACCCTACTGCGAACCGACGTCAATGATATAGGTCTCTAGTTCTATAGATTACTCCTACTACCCTTCTTAAACACTGGTGTGACCTGCGCAATTTTCCAATCTGTAGGTACAGATCTATCGGTGAGCGAGCGGTTGTATATGATTGCTAAGTAGGGACCTATTGTATCAGCGTAATCTGAAAGGAACTTAATCGGTATACAATCTGGACCTGATCGCTCAAAATGGTTCAAATGGCTCTAAGCACTATGGGACTTAACATCTGAGGTCATCAGTCCCCTGGACTTAGAACTGCTTAAACCAGCTAACCTAATGATATCACACACATTCATGTCCGAGGCAGGATTCGAACCTGCGACCGTAGCAGCAGCGCGGGCCGGCCTGAGTGACAGAGCGTCTCTACGCGCTACAGTCTGGAACCGCGCGACCGCTACGGTCGCAGGTTCGAATCCTGCCTCGGGCATGGATGTGTGTGATGTCCTTAGGTTAGTTAGGTTTAAGTAGTTCTAAGTTCTAGGGGACTGATGACTTCAGCAGTTAAGTCGCATACTGCTCAGAGCCATTTGAACCAAGCCAGCAGCGCGGTTCCGGACTGAAGCGCCTAACACTGCTCGGCCACAGGGGCCGGCACGTATATCGCTATCACATTACTTTCGTCACCTCAGTGTATAATCGAACGCCTTTTGTTTTCACTATTCATAAAATTCAATCCCTGCCTCACAATTTAGTAAATACCCCCTTGTCAAGAACGATAGGCCTATACGGTACAGTCGGCGCTGTATTCTGAACTCGCCAAGATGGGTCAGCGAAGCTGCTAACTAGAGATGGGGCCCCTCCACGCCCGCACCAACGTGGTGACCAAACCAAAAGTTCTACTGTCACCTCTTTGCCCGCATCTCGTGGTCGTGCGGTAGCGTTCTCGCTTCCCACGCACGGGTTCCCGGGTTCAATTCCCGGCGGGGTCAGGGATTTTCTCTGCCTCGTGATGGCTGGGTGTTGTGTGCTGTCCTTAGGTTAGTTAGGTTTAAGTAGTTCTAAGTTCTAGGGGACTGATGACCATAGATGTTAAGTCCCATAGTGCTCAGAGCCATTTCTACTGTCACCTCCGTAAACATGTTAGTTGTCTAGTAAGTGGATCACAGGATGCTGGGCTGTGATGTTGTGCGTGCGTCTGGGTAAGGCTACGCATTAACACGGTCCATCAGGTGATAGATAGTGGACGAAACGCGAGTGAGGGTAGCGATTTGAAGAGTAGAGGAAAAAAAATGCCATGGCTCGTGCCGTGGGAAAAAAACCTCTGCGACAGTGGGATGGGTAGTAAGAGCAGTAGTGGCTTACTAGTTGCGATAGTTCATGCAAGGTTGGATTTGTTAGTATAGGTATCATGCATCATTACCATGACAAGCGATGGCGATGTGTCCCAGTTGTTGCTGCTGCTGCATTCCTGGAACAATCAAGATCGTTATACAGTAGTGGGAGATCGGCCATAGATCATCTCACTGTGTGGGGGATGTGTGGAGCTTGTTTGCATGCAGTGTACGGTACGGCCTCCTTGTGTGGTGCCAGTTATTCGGCAGTGTATTCCAGCTGGATATCCAGTAATGGGTCTGATTAACAGGGGTTCGCCTGTGCCGTTATGTTTGCGTATGCTTGGCCATAGATGTTATGTCCTTACAAGTATGTCTTTTGGTCTTTTATGTTTCCATCTATGGTTGTGGTCGTAGTTCCCCAGATTCAGAATAAACGGGTTCTGCGAATGTCTGGAGTTTCTGTATAGTCTTGTGGTGAGTTTGTGGATTACCTCCGTTAGAGTCTCAAGTCAGTATTCCCGGTGAAGGTCCGCGATGCGTGTGTATTGTGGAGCATTGCTTATGATTTTGAGTACCTTGTTTTGTATGAGCTGCAGACGGCGCAGACGTGTAGGCGCAGCGTATCCCCAGATAGGAGCTGCGTACGTCATCAGGGGTCGGATAAGTGTCATGTACATGGACCTCGACACCCTTCCGTTCAGTGTGCTACGCCTGTTGAGCATAGGATAGAGCTGTTTGAGCCTCGCGCTAGCTCGGTTGGTCATGTGTTGTATGTGGTCCCCCCAGAGTAATTTCCGGTTCAGCCAGACACCGAGGTATTTGACTTTCTCACGGAACCGTATTGGGCGTGCATGTAGAGTTATTGGTCTGCAATAGCGGTGTTTGCGCAGTTGCTTCGGTCTTCTAGTGAACAGAACGGCTTCGCACTTGTCGACGTTTACTCTAATACGCCATTCCTCCAACCAAGGCTCGGCCACTCTGAGTGCAGTCTGTAGGCGTGACGTAATGTTTGATGGTTTCCAATCTTGCGCAAGGATGGCTGTGTCATCCGCGTAGATTGCCATCATTGTGTTGTGTGTGGTTGGGAGATCGTTTATGTAGAGGTTAAACAGTAGGGGCCCTAGGATGCTTCCCTGGGGTACTCCCGCGTGTATACCGTGTTGTGTTGATTGTTTTCCCTGTACGTCAGTGTTGAAACTCCTGTCTGTGAGGTATGAGTGTATTAGACGCAGCAGCCCGTCAGGGAATCCCGCGTCGTTGAGTTTGCGGATGAGGCCGTTGTGCCATAGACGGTCGAAAGCCTTTTCGATGTCCAGGAACACTGCCCCTGTAGCTTTGTTTATGTTGAAGCCATGTGTTATATGTTCAACGACCCGTAGGAGTTGTTGTGTTGTGGAGTGGTGATTCCTGAAGCCGAATTGCTCCGGTCTCAGGATGTCATTTGTTATGCAGTGCCTAGTGATGCGTTTGAGAATCACCTTCTCAACAATCTTACTGAGCGAACTCAGAAGGCTGATGGGTCGGTAATTTTGTGGGAGGCTGTGGTCTTTCCCCGGCTTCCTGAACATCAGGACCTTGGCCGTCTTCCAAAAGGCGGGGAAGTGTTGGTGTTTTAGTATGGCATTCGTTATGTGTGTTAGGTACTCAGTTGCTTTATCCGTGAACTCCTGGAGGACACGGTTTTGAATGCCATCATGACCAGGGGCTTTCCTAGCAGCGGAATGCATTATAGCCCAGGAGACTTCGGCTGTGCTAGCATGTCGAATGTCGCCGCGCGATGGTTGGGCTAGAATGCGTGTAACCTCTTGGTCAGTAGCAAGTGTGAACACTGGATATGATGGTACCAGGTTCGGTGTGAATGATGCTGCGAGTGTTCGAGCCATTAGTTCTGCTTTCTCTTCCGCTGAGTATGCCGGTCCGTCAGGCCCTTGAAGCGTTGGGGTGTATATTTTCTCCCTGGTGAAGTGTCGGGCTAGCTGCCACACGCCAGGTCGTGCGGTGTCCAGCCCTTCGAGTTTTTGATTCCACTGTTGTGTTCTATGTGTTTGTATTTTATCGTGTATGATGCCCTGTAGTCTGTTAATGTGCCGTTTGAAGTACGGACGCCTGGTGCGCTGCCATTGTCTCCTGAGGCGATTCCTCATTGAGATTAGGCCCAGTATTTCCTGGGGCAGGGCCGCACTGCGTTGTTGTGAGGTGCGATCAGGTATGGTGCCTGCCATTGCGTCCCGGACGGCGTTAGTGAGGGTTTCCACTGCCTCGTCAATTTGTCCTGTTTCGTTAATTTCGTGTATAGGTGGGATGTGGCTATCAAGCGTTTGCTTGAACAATGTCCAATTCGCACGCCCGTAGTCCAACATCTTGCGTTGTTCCGTGTGCTGCAGTGTTTCCTCAATGTATAGTATTACAGGTTGGTGGTTTGAGGGCAGATCGTTTTCAACGGCAACGTTGAGTGTCGTTGTAATGCCCTTGATGAGGGCCATGTCTATCACGTCTGGCCTGTGTCCCCTCTGATAGGGAATGTGCGTCGGTTCAGTCGGCGCTAGTATAATGTAGTTTCTACCTAGCGAATGTTCGTACAGTTTTTTGCCGTTGGGATTTCGTATGCGTGAATTCCATTCTGGGTGTTTTGCGTTCAGATCTCCAGCGACTATTACTCGCGGTGAAATGTTGAGTAATGTGCTGAAATCGCATGTTGAGATGCCTACAGGGCTGTTGTATACCGATATCAGTGTGGTGTAGGCTCCGTTGAACTTGACTCTGACGGCCGTAGCCTCAATTTTTTCCAGTTCAGGGAGCTCTATGTTTGTGTGCTCAATGTCTTTGTGTATGACGATTGCAGTTCCACCTGCCCCGGCGTCGCCCGGTCGGTCGGTACGATAGACACAATACCCAGGAAAGTTTAATTGTTTGTGCGGTTTAAGTTTAGTCTCGCTCAGTAGCGCGAAAAGGATTCCCTTGCGCTCCATGAACGCGGCAAATTCTGCCCTTTTGTTGTGGATCGAGTCTGCATTCCAGAACAGGATCCGTGATAGTGTATGCGGGTCTGCGTTATGGGCCGGGTGTGGTGTATTATTCATGTAAGAGTGTGAAAGAGTGTTGTGATGGCAGTGTGTATGACAGCCCAGTATTGCCCGGGTTCGGCGCTCATGAGCTGGGTGATGAGTGTAGTGACGGCCGTCAGCACCTTGGTAAGGATTTGAACGGTCGTGTGTCGGGGGAATAGTGTTTCCAGTATTCCCCCAGGTGGTGTGCTGGTGTTGGGTGTGGCAGCCTGAGGTGCTGTTGTGGAGTTAGAGGCCGCTTGTGCGGGTATTGGTGTGTTGTTAGGAGCGGCATTTGTGCTTTGTAGCAGAGGTTGTGGCGAGGGAGATGGTAGTGTGAGTTACAGTCTCGGTGTCTTGTTGACTGTTTTCCTGTGTGTTGCTGTTCCGTTGTTGCTGTGTGGCCTGTTGTGGTGATTTCGTGTTCCCCGCCCTGTGTTTGCGTGTACGTCTATTCCTCCTCTGGGCTTGGGGTTCGGGGGGTTCTTGTGTGGGTGTGTTTTCCTGTATATGGTGCGTTTCTTCGCAGCACGTGATTTCCGGGAGTGGGGTCGTGTTGTTTGGGGGCATAGGTGTTGGTACCGATGCTTGCTGGGTTTCAGGTGTTGCCTGTGGTTGTTGTGTGGCTGTTGCAGCGGTTGTTTCACGTGTGTGTGTAGGGCGCTGAGGTTCCGCAGCCTGTGCCGTCCCGCCAGGGCGTGCAACCGTGGCAAACGTTACGCCGTTCCTTACTGGGTTCGGCGCTGGCCTTGGACGTGGTATGTCGTACACTACCCTACTTTTGTCTTGTTTTCGCTTCAGCGCCTGTTTGTATGAGTTGCACTGTCTGAAGTTTGCCGCATGGGGCCCGCCGCAGTTGGCACAGCGTCGCTGGTTTGGTTGTATTTGTGTGCATGTGTTGGATCTGTGATTGCCAGCGCATCCGCGGCAGCGAGTTGCCAGGCCGCAGCGGAGGGCCGAGTGGCCGAACCGCTGGCAGTTGTTGCATTGTTGGGGGACGTTGGGTGGTTCATAGAGTTCTACACGTACGTCCATCCGCAGAAAGCTCTTTATCTGCAGGATGGCGCGGGAATCAGCTGTGTCGGCTAACTCAACCATGTAGTGTGGTAACGGTGCTTGTGTACGGAACCCTGTCATCCGGGAGGCACTTTTACAGTCGAATCCCAGATAACAAAGGGCCGCATGTACTGTCTCGTTGGGGGTGCTGGGGTCCACTCCCTTGATCACGTACTGCTGGGTTCTCTCGTCCAGCGTTCTGTACGTGTAATGTTCGATCTTCCGATCTTTGAGGAAGGTCAGAAGATCTTTATATTCGTTGTGTGTGGCAACGTACAGTGAGGCCCTATCCCCCGAGTACTTTGCATGTAATGTGCTGTTTATGTGCCTCTCCGCGAATGAAGTGTTAAGGGCACTAAGGTTCCCGTAGTTTTGTATAACAACTGGGGGGAAACCAGTCTTGTGTTGTGTGGGCACTGCTGTGGCTTTGTGTGCTTTGTTGTTGTTCGCCACAGCTGTGTTTGCGTTTTGTTTTGTGTTAATGTTGCTAGCCTGAGATGAGCTAGTGGGTGTAGGCAACAGCGCCTTTCGGTTGCCTAGCGAGTTTGGTTGCTCGCTTGTTTGTGCTGGTGTTTTTTTGGGTCTGCGTTTTGGGCCCTCCACCTGCCAGGGCTCTGTGTAGTGGTTTTCTGTATCCACATCCGCCGCCGTTGCCTCGGTCTCTTGAGGCTGCGGCGCCGGTGGGAGAATGGTACATGACTGTCCAGTGTCAGGTGAGTGTAAAGTGATGTTAAGTGTGTTGTTTTGGTGGGAGAGACGTCCGCCCCGAAAAGTTCGGTGATTAGCCGGCGCGACTCGAGCTGCTTTTGCGCTTTCGCGCCAAGCTGTCGAGCGTCGCCAGCCGCTCCCTTGCCTTCGGTAGCGGGCGGGGCGCGAGTTTCGGCGGGTGCAGTCGATCCTCGCGCCTCTTGTGTTGCAGTCTTGCTGCGGGTGATAGCAGGGGAAGTGCTAGTAGCGTCCGCCATCTCGCACTTAGGATTGTTTGTTGGGTGGGAAGGGGGAAACGACAATTTTACTTTTCTCGAAAGGCGAGAGAAGTGTTTCTTGTTCCCTATGGAAGTGGGTGGTCCCTACTTACGCTAACATGCGCTGTTCGTGCAAGCGCGGCACCTAAAGGAGGTGTGCCCGCATCTCGTGGTCGTGCGGTAGCGTTCTCGCTTCCCACGCCCGGGTTCCCGGGTTCGATTCCCGGCGGGGTCAGGGATTTTCTCTGCCTCGTGATGGCTGGGTGTTGTGTGCTGCCCTTAGGTTAGTTAGGTTTAAGTAGTTCTAAGTTCTAGGGGACTGATGACCATAGATGTTAAGTCCCATAGTGCTCAGAGCCATTTGAACCATTTGACCCTAAATGAGGTGCGGAAGAAGAATGGCCTGCAGCACGCGGGCTTGGTCCCGTGAAGGAGCCCTGGTACTGCCTCAGAGTCCCTAAAAGAACGTGAGAATCACGTTGGGGGCGTTGGGTAACCAGAGGCTACCGGGAGCTGCGAGCCGAAGCTCTTTCGCGGCAGTCCGCGACTGGTTGCGTGGCTTTGCGTAGCTGCTGTGTATGGCGCACACATTCGGCTCTGCTGCACGACGCTGCCAGTGGCTGCTCGGAGGCCTTCGGTTAGACAGTGCGCTGCTGCCCGGCGACCCACGTCACGTCCGCCGTAGTGGATCGCCAGCCAGCCGGCCAGCCAGCCGGCATTGTCATTCACAGCGGACGCCCGCCTCCGCCGCATTCCGTCGCGAGCCGGCGCCGCAGTCATTTTTATTCCCCAGAAACTCCCGCAAGTTTCCTTCACGAATCTTAATAGCAGCGGCAATTGCACAGCGGAAGTTCCGATGATATCTGCTACGACCCCACTTCCTGGCTTTCACGCATCTCCGCAACAGATATCATTATGCAACATACAGACCACTGTTCAGCATGCTGTTTCACTTGGCACGGTGTTGGTTTTCGTTTACTCTTTATAGCGATGCCAGGTCGACAACATACATTATGATGTTGCATAATTCATGTTCCAGCTATCGCGATCGAGCTGAGCAAGTCATTTTGAAATGACCATTTGGAATCCTAAGTTAGTTTAAAAGGGAGAAAGTATGCGATCTGTTATTTTTGATATGTAAACTAGTAACATAGTCGATCTCAGAGAGAATAAATTACTGTGTCAGGTAGACCTTAGAGGCAATGAAAGGATTCCTCATGGATAGGAACCTAATAAGACAGACATTCAAAAAATGGTTCAAATGGCTCTGAGAACTATGGGACTTAACTTCTGAGGTCATCAGTCCCCTAGAACTTAGAACTACTTAAACCAAACTAACCTAAGGACATCACACACATCCATGCCCGAGGCAGGATTCTGACCTACGACCGTAGCGGTCGCGCGGTTCCAGACTGTAGCGCCTAGAGTTAAGTCCCATAGTGCTCAGAGCCATTTGAACCATTTTTTGTAGCACCTAGAACCGCTCGGCCACTCCGGCCAGCAGAGACATTCAGCCATCGAACCAAATCTCCAAGCCCCTCCAATCAACGTACAGTCTGATTGACCATGTGATTTTTTGTCACCAGTCTTCTGACTGGTCTTATACAGCCAACGATGAATTCCTCTCTTGTGTCAAGCTCTTCAACTCAGAGTAGCACATGCACTTAACTTCCTTAATTATTTGTCGGATATACCACAATCTCTGTTATTTCCCTGATGTCTTAACATATGTTCTGTCATCCTGTGCTTTATTCTTGTCAGCGTTTTCCATACGTTCCTTTCTTCACAGATTCTCCGGAGAACCTCCTCATTACTTATCAGTCCATACTTCTATAGCACAACATCTCAACCGCTTCGATTCTCTTCCGTTCTGGTGTTCCTCAGTCCATGTTTCAGTACCGTACAATGCTGTACTACAAACGTATATTCTCAAAAATTTGTTCCTCGAAGAAAGTCTTATGTTTGATACTAGCAAACTTCTTTTTTCTTATTTCTCGCACTTGTCGGATCTTGGAATCTTCGGATTGTGTGCATGAAGTTTTTCCGAAAGCCTGATGGTACATCACCAGTTTCATACATTCTGCATACCAACGTGAATAAACTTTCTGTTACCAGTTGTCCCAATGATTTTAGAAATTCCAAGGGAGTGCTGTGTATTCCTTCTGCCTTATTTGATGTCATGTCTTCCGAAGTTCTTCTAAATTCTGCTACCGGAGCCACTATTCTTCCATATCGACTACTGTTTCTTCTTCTATACGGCATCTCACACGTCCACCACAGCATAGAGGCCTTCAGTGTACTCCTTTGATCTATTGTCTCACTCCTCTGCATTTAACATTGGAATTCTTATTGAATTCGTAACGTTACCGCCCTTGCTTTTAATTTCACCGAACGTTGTTTTCACTTTTCTGTGTGCTGAGCCAGTGCTTTCAACAATCATTTCTTCACATATTTGATGTAGCAATTTCACCTTATCTTCCATGCTTTTCATCTGTATTTCATTCCAAAGTGAATTCTATTTCCGTATTCCCGAATTTCCCTCAATATATTTGTTCTTCCTTCTTTTGTTGATCAGCTGAGGTATTTCTTCTGTTACCCATCGTTTCTTCGTCGTTACATTCCTAGAAACTATGTTTCTGTTTTTAACTTCTGCGATTGCCCTTTTTAGAGATGTCGAATCATCTTGAACTCAATTGCCTACTGAGCTATTCACTGTCGCAAAATCTATAGCTTTAGTGAACTTCAAACGTACCTCTTTCTTCCTTGGTACATCCGTATGCCACTTCTTTGCGTACTGGTTCTATCTGACTAATCTCTTAAACCTCTCAGCCTTCTCTTCGTCACTACTAAATTGTAATTTGAGTCTATATCTGCTCTTGGTACGTCTTAGAGTCCAGTATCTGATGTCAGAGTCTCTATCTGATCATGATGTAATCGAACTGAAATCTTCTCATATCTCCTGGCCTTTTCCGAGTATACCTCCTCCTTTTATGATTCTTGAACAGGGTATTCGCTATTATCAGCTGAAATTCATTGCAGAACTCAATTAGTTTTTCTCCTCTCTTATTCCTAGTACCAAGCCCATACCTGATCTGTAACCATTTCTTCTACTTCTTCCCCTACAACCACATTCCAGTCCCCCACGACAATCAGATTTTCATCTCACTTTACGTACTGAATTACCCGTTGACTATCTACCTACACTTTCTCTATCTCTTCATCTCCTGCTTGCGACGTCGGCATATATACCTGAACTATAGTCATCGGTGTTAGGTAGCTGTCGATTCTCATGAGAACAGCCCTATCACTGAACTGTTCACAGTAACACACTCTCTGTCCTAATTTGTACTTCATGACGAATCCTACTCCCGTTATTCTCTTTTCTGCTGCTGTTGATATTAGCCTACGCTAATCTCACCAAAAATCCTTGTGTTCTTTCCATTTAACTTCACTGACCACTACTGTATCTATAATGAGTATTTGTATTCCCATGTTCAAATTTTCTAGCTACTCTACCTCGTTTAAACTGCTTACATTCCACTCCTCTACTAGTTTAACGTTATTCTGTCTTTCGTTATTCAATCTTTTTCTCTGGTTACCTCCCCCTTGGCAGTACCCTCCCGAGGATTCGAATGGGGAACTACCTCGGAACTTTTTCCAATCGAGAGATCATCTTGACACTTCATTTTTCTATATAATAATTAAATGAAACGGTCAATCATCTCTTCAGTTAAGATGCACAGGAGGCTCGAACTCTTATGGTAATCGGCGAAATGGTGCGAACAATGAGGATAATGGGCAAAGGGCACAACATTAGTAGTGAAACTTCCTGGCGGATTAAAACTGTGTGCCGGACCGAGACTCGAATTCGGGACCTTTTCCTTTCGCGGGCAAGTCCTCTATCAATTTTTTTTTTTTTTTTTACATGAATAAAGTAAATGACAGTCCTTGTCACTGGCCGGAGTGAAAACGAAAGCCGGCCGGAGTGGCCGTGCGGTTCTAGGCGCTACAGTCTGGAACCGAGCGACCGCTACGGTCGCAGGTTCGAATCCTGCCTCGGGCATGGATGTGTGTGATGTCCTTAGGTTAGTTAGGTTTAATTAGTTCTAAGTTCTGGCGACTGATGACCTCAGAAGTTAAATCGCGTAGTGCTCAGAGCCATTTGAACCATTTGAAAACGAAATAATCATCTGCATCACAATCCCCGCGGCACGCGGTATCGCATTATTAATCTGGCATCCAGCCGTATATTCTTCACCATACCTGGCACTGCGGACGGCACGTATTTTATCCTCATCGACCATTCGAAGGACCATTATCTGAGGTGGTTTCGGTGTTTACCATTTTTTTTTGACACGTTAACATAATCCAGTCATATCTGGCGCCAACAGGTGGGGGCCAGTTGTCTTCTCAGTGTGCAATATGCCAATATATTTGAACAGTGCAGTACTGTCTCTAGTCGTTCTGCTGCAGGAGTCTTCTCTTTTCTGGGACACCCCAGCTGTATGGCGGGTTGTAAAAAACACTTCCTAAAAAATTGGAAAAGTAAGTCCTGTATTACGTATGACTCCGTATGAGCTCGTGTTGTTCTTGTACGTATATCCAATAATCCATGACGAACTTAATATCGTACGAAAACAAATATTTCGTCGCATGTCAGCGATCCAATTGACCGCATACTTGTTTTGTTTGGGAAAGAAAGTCTTGTCCGGTAGAAATAGTACATCCAATGTAATTCTTGTGCAGTTAGTGCGCCGAAGGAAGGCCAGTATTCGACGTGTCATCATCCAGACGTCCCTCGCTGCGCCACACATTAAACCATGTCCTTCCGTTGCTAACAGTCCACAGTTTGCGCAAATAGGAAAATCGACCATATGAATTGTATGTAATCGATTTCTCGTCACAAGTTTGCGGTTTATGAGAATATACCACATCGATCTTGCTGCTGTTGACAGTAATGGAGTATGCACTGCACACCAAATGTGCTTCCAAGTTCTGGTTGGGTATTTCAGTTCCATTATGTTGTGGTCATGGTGATCCATCAAGCACCGATAGATCTCCCGAATCGTGGGTATTCTCGTCGAAGGTACTTTCAGACGAAAATAACTATAATCAACAAGAAATGAGGTAATGTGTGCAAGAGAAGGCGAAATGTTGCCCACCGCTGTCGGGGGTTTGGACGAAGGCGGAACAAGTATTTCTATCAGAACTGATGTTATGGCCAAAGCTTTGCTTCGCAAGTTTGTGAGGTTGAGGCCACCGTTCCGTAACTGTAGGATTAACGTGTCATATTTGATCTTAAATAACATCCCCGTACTAACATAATAACCAAAGGTCCCCATGAGGCGGTCCACAATACCCTTCGGTATTGGTAGGATCTGCGCTAAATGGGGCAGTCTTGACGCTATGTGAATGTTAGTGTATGCCACACGTTGGATCATGTCAAAGGCTCTCAAGGAGTTGTTGCATATCGTCAGACGAACATTCTGCAGAAGCCGCCGAGAGCTCGCCACTGTTGACCGCCGTAGTGAACGGGTAAATGTGATCCCCAGACATCTCAGCGATTCCACAGTCTGAAACGGTCCCGGTACGTCTTCCAGGCCTCGTCCAATGTGCATAATTTTGGATTTCGTCATGTTAACGACACTGCCTGACGCTGTCCCGTAAGAGTCTGGATGTTCGACAGGCTGACGCACTTCATGTCCTGATCTGATAAGAAGAATCAGGTCGTCTGCATATGCGCGACAACGAAAGAGTTCTCATTAACCGCTATCCCAGTAAGTGAGCGCCTCATAACACACATCAGCGGCTCGAGTGCTATCGCAAATAGCATCATGGAGAGTTGCACCCTTGTCGAACATAGCTGAGAATGGGAATCGAGCCCGCTTCCCGAGCTTCGGTGTAGCCCCTCGTATTAGCCTCATGACTATGGAGATGAAAGCAGATGGAACCGCCATTCGGCTCATGACTGACTCCAAGAAGTTATGGTTTATTCCGTCGAACACACGATATAAGTCCACGGATATCATAGCTGCTCTTATTCTACACGTTTCCGCAAGGGGAATAACGTCACGACGGTATCCACTTAACGCCGAGGAGATGTTGCTTCGCACCCGTAGGCAAGCCTGATCAGGGGATACCGTCCTGGATATCGCCATTTTGAGACGAGACGCTAGTAGTCGTGCAAAGATTTTGTAGTCGGTGTTTTACATAGTGAGAGGCCGATATTGATGAACACTTCGACTCCCCACCATCTTAGGGATGGGTAGAAGAAAGCCCATCACAAAATCCGACGGTAGGTGCATGTCCGGACGCATCATCTCATTGTACATCGACACCCACTGTGGCATCATCATGTCCGCGAATTCGCGATAAAACTCTAACGTAATCCCTTCTGGCCCTCGTGATTTATGGGCCACTCCTTTTTTGAGTGCCATCTTTATATCGTCTTGTGTGAGTGCTACCTTATCTGTCTCTGTCAGTGTCGTTTGCAGATGTTGCAATATGTCTTCCCCCACTCGACGGTCCGTCGGTGCTCCGGCATATATGTGGCGGAAATGCTCTAAAAATGCATTTGAAATATCCTTTTGTGTTATCAGTTGACGGCCATCTAAACCGTGGAGCACCGTGACCAATGTCCGGCGGTAATGTTTGTGTTCCCGCGACACATGGTACAGCGAGGTACGTTCGTTTCCCAGAGATGGTGTCGAGACATCTTGCCCGCATCGGGATGCCACCCAGTCCACGTCACGTGATCGATAGGGTTTGTGCCTTGACACGATGAACTTCTGCATGATGTTCTGCAAACGGCACCTGGGATGACAGCTCACGAAGCATAGTGTAATAATAATGAAGAGTGTCTCTTTTCCATCTCGTCTTATCCCGACCATTCTATATGAGAGCTCTTCTTGTTGCTGGCTTAGTGGACTCGAGCCACCATTGAAGCACTGAGGCATATGTTGATAGACGGCGTTGACATGTAGCCCATACCTCCTCGAATCTCTGACGACATTCGAGGTCCGCCAAAAGTGCCAAATTGAGCTTCCACGTCCCGCGGCTTCTCCACACACTTTGCCGAGGGACTGATATGGTACAAACGTAAGCCAAATGTTCATTAAATGCCGCAGGCCATCGTTCCGCGTCGACCACCTTATCTCATACGCCAACCGAAACATATATACGATCAAGTCTGTTCGCCGCGTGACTGGTAAAAATAGTGTATACCTCACGGTTCCTATGAATCCTGTCCCAGGTGTCGCATAACTCCAGGTCCCGGCGTAGCACTTGCGGTCCACGATAGGTATTGTAATGTCGAGTCTGGTCTTTTGGGCTAAAACACAATTGAAGTCACCACCTATAATGAAATGATCGAATCTGCCGGTAAATATGGCACAATCTCTTCTGAATAATATCTAGCACGCGTCCATCTGTTGTCTGTGCCGGAAGGGGCATAAATATTGAGAATACGAATTCTATGAACAGTTATCGCCAGTCCTCGTGCCGAAGGCAGATAAGCCAGGTCGCGAACTGGAATCCCGTCCCAGACCAATTTCGAAGTTCCACTGCCGTTGTCCGAGTGAGGTGAGGCGTAGGAGATGTATCCATGTAGTTCCTGGAACTCAGGAATCTAAATTTCCTGCACCATCAGTATATCCACACACGACGCATGTATCATGTATCTAAACAATTGCTGTTTCACGGGTGATCTAATGGTATTTACGTTCACTGTCCGTATTCTGTAAGCCTGGATTCGAGTAGCTGTCATCTCCGCATAATGTTGAAATGACGAAAATTCAACGTATCGATAGTCCCTTCACACATCCGCAGTGTGTCGCCTGACGGACGTGTCCCTGCTGCATTAGGCTTCTTGAGATGCGGACTGATGCGAGTCCCCACCAATGGCAGGGTCTGCAACGGTGATTTCTTCGTCCTGTGCATCCCAGTGGATATTATTGGGGTGCTCCAAATTGCCCTGTGCAGCACTGATCTGTGGCATCTGTGGATCTGTCGCAGCTTTAGACTCCGCCGCAGAATGGGTGTCGGGCACCTGAGCGGACGCGTCGTGTGAACGACACGATATCTTTTCACTGTCCGAATTCACATGGCCAGCGTCATCCGAAGCTTGTGGTTCCAAGGCAGACCGGTCCATAGTGCTAGACTCATCAGGGCTCCCAAGAAGAGAAGGGAGCATGGACAAGGATGTGGGTAGCGAGGGTAAAGGAGGATGTTGACATAGAGAGGAAGGAGGAGAACATGGGAAGAGAGGGGACAAGAAGGCGATGGACAGTGAGGGGGGCGATGAGGAGATGGAAAGAAACAGTGGGGAGAAGGGTATGGTCCTAGAATGGGGGAAGAGAGGATGAATGCAGTTTATGTGTCGGATGCGTTTGTGGGTATGCTGCGAGGAAAGGCTAGTTTATTGTATTTAGAAAAATACGTATGTCAATCTCATGTAGAATTTACTACTATTGTGGAAGTCCTTTTTTGTAATCTTTTACTTATGGCAAACTGTACATTCAATTGCTGTCATAATAGCTGAATTCTCACTTAATAATTTAGTATGTCAAGATAGCCTACTTAATACAAATATTCAGCTTACTGGTTTCAGGATAATACTGCTGTCTTTTGATGAGGTAATTAATCCACAAACAGTCTCGTTATTGTGTATAAATTTTAGTCGTGTACATACATAGCGTCATGAAAATGATGTAAAATATATAATTTATGGGTTTTGCTATTTAAGCAGTGAAATAACTAACGATGTCCAAAGAAAAGAGTATACAAAACGCAGATTGGTATCAGCAAGGAAATTATCCTGAAAAAAAAAAAAAAAAAGAATTTGGTATCATATATAGCCGGCCAGAGTGGCCGAGCGGTTCTAGGTGCTACAGTCTGGAAGCGCGCGACCGCTACGGTCGCAGGTTCGAATCCTGCCTCGGGCATGGATATGTGTGCTGTCCTTAGGTTAGTTAGGTTTAAGTAGTTCTAAGTTCTAGGGGACTGATGACCACAGCAGTTAAGTCGCATAGTGCTCAGAGCCATTTGACCATTTTTGGTATCATATAACATACGCTGAAGAACCACAGAAACTGGTACATCTGTCTAACATCGTGTAGGGACCCTGCGAGCAGGCAGAAGTGCCGCAACGCGACGTGGCATGGACTCGACTAATGTCTGAAGTAGTGCTGGAGGGAATTGACACCATGGATCTGCAGTGCTATCCATAAATCCGTAAGAGTACGAGGGGGTGGAGATCTCTTCTGAACAGCGCGCTGCAAGTCATCCCAGATATGTTCAATAACGTTCATGTTTATTTCGTTCCAATTAAAGAGAAAGAAAATTGCTCTTTCATATATCCACATATAGAATTTCAATTTTTTAAATAAAACTGTTCACAAAGTTGGAGACAAAAAAATTTGCTTTAGATGCATCTTGTGGCTTTCACAGTTTGTCATCTGCAACCACAGAGATCTTAAGTAGATAAATGATTTACATCTAAAATTTACGACGCTGCGTGTTAGACTGTTGTAGTTAACATTATTTTATTCTACGTGAAACATTATGTGTGTGTGTGTGTGTGTGTCTCTTTCTTTCTGTTTGTGTACAATGTTTACACTTATCTTTTCAGATTTTCATTTGCCTTCACTGTGATATTGTGGAAACCTGAAAAACTAAGTGGAAACATATTGTATGCACCAAAACAAAGAAAGAAACACACACACCCATACACACACACACACACACACACACACACACACACACACACACACACACACACACTCTCCCTCACACACTCACATGCACATGCCTGTCTCCCTAGATTGTGCTCGGTCGTAGATGTAAATATTTCTAATTTAAGTTCTCTGTGGTTGCAGATGAGAAAAATGGTTCAAATGGCTCTGAGCACTATGGGACTTAACATCTGTGGTCATCAGTCCCCTAGAACTTAGAACTACTTAAACCTAACTAACCGAAGGACATCACACACATCCATGCCCGAGGCAGGATTCGAACCTGCGACCGTAGCGGTCGCGCGCTTCCAGACTGTAGCGCCTAGAACCGCTCGGCCACACCAGCCGGCCGCAGATGAGAAACTGTGAAAGAAAAGCGGTATAACCCAAAATACTGGAAGCCCCACAAACACATGTGTTAAAAAATTTTGTCATTTTCCAGATTTGTGAGTACTATCCTTATAAAAATTGAAATTCTGTATCTACAGATAGTAAAGAGGAGTTTTCCTTTTGTTTGATAAACAGAAAATAAAAAATTAGCCAGCCGCTGTGGCCGAGCGGTTCTAGGCTCTTCTGTGCGGAACTGCGCTGCTGCTACGGTCGCTGGTTCGTATCATGTCTCGGGCATGGATGTGTGTGATGCCAGGTTAGTTAGGTTTAATTAGTGAAATGTCCCCTTTGAAAAAATTATAAATGACTGTGCTGGTAAACTTCTACGTTATTTGATTTTCAAACAGCTGAGGAAGACTCAACGTACTCAAACAGTTTACTCTGTACTTATTCTGATCATTACTAAACTGACACACAATATTTTTTCGGGAGGACGACGGTTCAATCCCGCGTTCGGCGATCCTGATTTAGGTTTTCCGTGATTTCCCTTAATCGCTCCAGGCAAATGCCGGGATGGTTCCTTTGAAAGGGCACGGCTGACATCCTTCCATAATCCGATGAGACCGATGACCTGGCAGTTTGGTCTCTTCCCCAAACAACCCAACCCAACCCCAACACAATATTTTTAGCGCAACGCAGTCTGACTTTCAATAATTCCTACAAAAGAATGGCCCTGACTAAGAATAACCTATACTTTTCATGAATCACTTACCTCACAAAAATCTTCGTTACTCGAACTACTGCAATACATCGAGCACCAATACTGCCACCTAAATAAAAGATTCTAACTACTGAAGGCACTAACTACTGATAGGCGTAGTTAGCAAGTGAAAGACTTTAATAGAGAACAAACAATGTATTTACGTTGATAGTCTTCAAAAGTCATTATATATTTAATAGAGAACAAACAATGTATTTACGTTGATAGTCTTCAAAAGTCATATATATATATATATATATATATATATATATATATATATATAATGACTTTTGAAGACTATCAACGTAAATACATTGTTTGTTCTCTATTAAAGTCTTTCACTTGCTAACTACGCCTATCAGTAGTTAGTGCCTTCAGTAGTTAGAATCTTTTATTTAGGTGGCAGTATTGGTACTCGATGTATTGCAGTATATATATTTTTGTTCCATCCAATTAAACAAATTTCCTTTTTCTGACGGACACGCGTCCAGATCGTCCTCTCAAAACTCTGGCATCTCTCTCTCCATATACACCACTGCTGGCGGCTCCCCTGCAACTGCCCAAAGCTACGTGCTGTTCACATCCAACTGCCCAACACTATACTAGCGAATATTCCAACAATAAGCCACAGACTGCATACAGGACAGTCAGCGATTTTCGTACAGAGCATTACGTGGCGGGTTACCAACATAAAAACCTAAACAGCCTACTTACATTAGTTCTAAGGTCAGGGGACTGATGACCTCAGATGTTAAGTCCATAGTGCTTAGAACCATTTTAACCATTTAAAAAAAAAAAATCCACTCATGATAGTGTAACTTCAGCGAAACTTGTCTGGGTAGAAAGTAAGAAAAGAAACTTGGGTTTGTCAAGGTGGAACCTATGTAAATAAATTTATTGTCATCACAGTCTACGACACACAGGAGAACCAGATTTTAACGATCTAACCATCTTTGCCAGAGTTTGGCTCAGCGGCAGTGTGAGAACCAAGCGCAAAGCCTTGAGGAACCTCACTTACAGGTCTCCGTCCGGCCGGCCGAGACGCAGCACGGAGCTCCAGCGCGGAGGATGCGCGCGCGGCGCCGTGTTGTGCAAGGCGGACGGAGCCCGTGGGCCCGGCTAACGGTCCGCCTTCGCTCGCGCCTTCGCCCGCGCGCCGCCGCCCTGTCTGCGCTGCGCCGTGTCGCAACGGCCGCAGTCGCGCTCTGCCTTGCGGACCGCGACATCTCTCCGTCACTGTCACAGCGGCGGCGCACACCCGACCCATTTACATAAGGCCTGACCAAAGTGAAAGCGCCCGACTATTTCTGGACACTGAATGCTGCCATGTGGAAATCATCGATGCAGTCCTCGTCTGCAAGTGCACTGTGCTAACAAATTTCTATTAATTTTAGTTTTTATATGTTGATTTATTGAACCTGAAAAGACTAGAGCCATCTAACCGTGTATTCTACATGTTTTAAATAACAGATACACAACAACAGCAAAACGAAGAAGGAGCTGTACGACAGAAACGAAATTTAGTAGGCATGTTTCTAGACCTTATAACTATACCTTCACTAACATTAGTTCAAAAATTACCACGTCGCGCACTCAAAGTATAATCTTTTTATTGCACAACTAAATGGTCTTTAATGTGGCAGGTATTGCTACATCAGCTGATTATAGTCACTGAAGAAAATTAACAATAATATCACTTATCTTGTATTTCCAATCCAACGACGATCTCACTCTGGCTTTGGCTCGTAATTAAAATTGTTGTCTAGCTAGCATGACTATCACTATTGGTGCGAAAGGCACACGGATGTTAATTACGCCGACTTGACGAACTTACGAAGACAATGTTTCAGGATTAATTTGATGATTTATGTTTTTCACTGCAATGTTCTTCATACTTTTTTTAAACAATGGTCACTTGATAATAATTCTTCACACTTTTCAAAGAAATTCACATTTATTAAACTTTTTTTACTTTCGCATGTTCAAAACAGTACTTCATCACACAATGTCGCAGCCATTACTGCTCTTAATAAAACTCATAACATTTTTCATTGTCCACAACTCTGAGTCATCTTTTCATTTCCAACACAAAGTCAAGACTGTTCATATTGTAACCTCCCCGCAAAATTTCGAAAGACAGTATTTAAATGTTAACGAGAATATAACCTAGTGTAACCTCCCAGCAAATAAAATAATTTATTGACAATGACAATTAAATAAAAAATAGCAATCTGAGCCATGTGTAAGCTGCCCACAAAAATGTAAGACAATTCAATGATAATGAAATCTCAGTGACAATGAAAACGCAAATAGACCGAAATGTCGATCTTAGGCCCTGTGCAACTTTGAATTTAAGTGAAACTTTTCTTTAAGGAAATGCATTGGAAACTTTCTTTCAGTTTAAATGATTGTTTTCTTAAAAAATTGCTTTAAAAACAAAATTATTATTGGGGCGATTCTTGAACAAATTAATTACAGTTAATATTACATTCTCAGATGTGCGCAATGCTGCTTCATTACCTTATTTAAAAAATTTGCCTCGCCCTGTATCTTGACCAGAGGGCCATTTCGACGCCCGCCGACTCCTCACACACAACTCCGACTGTCTCTCGCGCGCTACTACATGCTCTCGCGACCGCAACTACCGACTCTCCGGCAACTCGACCGTAGCTGCTACTGCCGACTCCTTACATGCAACTGCACTCTCGCGCGGTCAAGCGCAGATTAGCAACGATAAATAACTCTCTGGTCAGAGATTCTGTCATGCCTCGCCATCGCTGTACTCAATACATACGCGTTTCATAACCCTCCACTAGGGGGGCAAAAATTTGGCAGCGATGGTGAGTCATTTGGACTTGCCATGAGCAACAAATTTTTTCTTAATTAATTAACTTTACAATTACAGCATATATACAGATGTGGAACATAAAGGAAATATGGTGCACATGCATCAAGTACAAAACATATTAGACAATGACAAAATGTGAGTACAAAACATATTAGCAAATCAGAAAAATGTATATACAAATTATTTGATAGATAACAAAAGTGCACACGCACTGAAAAACTGTCTAATATTTTTAATTTCAGGATAACTGATCTTATTAACAAATGAAAGGAAGTGCACACGCACTGTATATGACTTTTTCATTTTACAAGAATTAGGGAAGGAATAGGAAGGATTGCGTCATTGTTGTAACACTTAGGTTGCACGCAGCTGCACTGAAAGTCCATATCTTTCCACAGAAATACAACACCAAGTGAGACAATTTGCAGTTCTTTTCCCAGAAGTATTTATCAGCGTATCCAAGACACTGAAATGTCGTAGTAATATTCCCTGTTATCATTTTGGCAGTACATCAGGTACACCAAACAGTGGGACCATAATAACGTCTTCATCGCTCACGGTGGTGGACAGCATGTCGTGTCAACACCACGCTCTTACAAGGCACACCAACGTAGAATTAGTGCAAAAAACCAAATATAGTGCTCCATGATCATGAGGATGGACAGGACAAATGGATATTGCAGTAATTCAGGGTAGTTAGCTCAGAAGGTGAAGGACATTAAGTCACATAGTAGTCTTCATTGAGAATTACGGTAGTAGTTTGCGGCATTCATAGCCCAGTTATTGAACATTTCTGTACCATGTATCTAGTATTACAGAATAATGTTCATAAAATTAACTGATTATAGCAAGTATTGGCATCATGGGTAATCGTATTACAATAAACAGTGGCAGTCCTTGGCCAGTTACAAAGCATATTTAGTATGACAGAATAATGTTCATCAGAAGTCATCATTGAAAAGGAGAGTCAATTATTGGCATAGCATTAACATAATTCATTGAGTTATACTAATTATTGGCACTCATTGGCCAGCAAGTATTGAATAGTACAACATTTTTAATTATTGGCAGTCATTGGCCTGTTACAAAACATCAAAAGTCATCATTGAAAACAGGAGCTAATGAATGGCATAGTATTAACATAATTCATTTAGTTACACTAATTATTGGCACTCAGTGGCCAGCAAGTATTGAATAGTACAAAACATTGTTCATCATTCAGTATTATTCAGAACTCTCTTAAATGGGTAGCATTATTTGGAACTGGTGATACACACTTTTTTTTTTGTTAGCAATGCATTGCTTTGGGTAATTATAAGGGAAAGCATGAAGAGAAAAAGAAAAAAATTTGCTTCTAGGTAGTTCCTGTAAATGAAAAATGTGTAACGTCATTCGTCATGAGTCAGCTGTAGCAAGGTTATGAAACAAGGAAGTATATGTGATCACATTTATAAATGATAGACACAACTGGGTAAAAAAAATGCAAGTACTATTATAGGTTTAATAAGTAACAAGTTTAGTAAGTATCATGAAAGGCTTCTCCTGGAAAAATACAAAATGGATTATTGAGCTGAAAGAAGAAACGCATACTATGCTGAAAAGTAGTGAACTTCGAATTAACAGGTAGTGAAATGTGTATAAAAAATGTGTTCCATAGCTGTCCTTTCCAAAACCTTCAGTCATCATACCATACGATATAAAACATACTGTCAAAACAAACTGCAACAAATACTTAAATAACTACATAGCATAAATACATAAACTTCAACATCATCCTCATCTGTAAAGAAAAAACTTCATTATCCAAATTATCATAACTTCATTATTATCATCACCTGTAAAGAAAAACTTCATTATTCATAGTAGTATATTCTTCATCATTATTCATCATCAGCATTCATTATCATCTACAAAAAATCACTTCGTTACTCATTACACAACTATTCCTTATCTCTAGCATATTTCATCACTAAAACTAAGATGTGTTGTTCTGTCTGACAGCCTGCATCAATCGCCTTGTATTCTGAAAGAAAAAATTAGTTAAGACTGCTATTCTACGATGTGTATAGTATATTCTTGTTAATGCTTGTTAATTCTGATCCATTTACTCTTCCTCATAAGGTTTTTGTATCTTCTTTCGTCTATTCCGTAGTTGAAATTCCCATTTCTGTTTAATTTATTTCCTTTACGCATCATTTCTTTCTGAAATTGATAAACAAAGATTAATGTCTTGCATTTAAATCATATACCCACTAAATAATGACTGGTTTATGGTGACATAATTAAGCATACAGCATAACATGACAGAAAACGTAATATGTCAAAAGCATAGACAGTGTTGAAAGGCAAAAATGTAAAACAGTCACGATGTTGAGATATCATAGGGCAAAAAAATGTCAAAGTCAACTGGTGTGTGTTATACCTTAACTATTTCACAGTGCACACAAACAGAACATGAAAACAATCGTACATACATAAGAAAGACAAAATGTGACTTTCTTTGTGTTCAGCTTGTATGTAGTGTAGTTAATAGAGGCGAGAAGTAAAGACTTTAATGGAGAAAGAATTTGATAAAATTAATACGTCACTACATAGAATTGCATAATTATTCATAAAATACGTAAGTTTGTCTGGAAAAATATGCACGGTCTGATGTGTAACGACAAGAAAAGAGATCTACTAACCTTACCATGCCGGGCACTTGCCAAGAAAAAATACGATAGTCATCAATAATTAATCACGTGAATATAATTGTATAAGTGGTCGTAAGTGGCATCATAGCACGTTAAATCATAAAGTGGTTTCATTCAATAAAGGGTTTAATGTTCGACACGTGGTGGTTGCCCTTACTTTTCCTGGTTCTCAAAGTTTCGACGTGTACAACATTGGGGTGAGGAATGCTGCGAATCCGATATGGACCTGCGTATAGAAGTTCAAATTTACTGCACTTACTTTTTATTCTGCTGGATAAATAGTGTGTACCTAGTAATATGTTCTGTCCAATGTGAAAGTCACGACGTGTACAAATCTGTTTTTGCTGTCTTCTTCGGCGCTCTGCGGCACGTTTGATGTTGTTTAGCGCAATGTTAATTATATCATGGTGTCGTAATCGACGAGATGTAGGAAAGTGTACTAATTCTTTAATTTTGTTAGGTAGTTCAGCGTTTTTCTGTATAACAGACGGAGATAGCATAGTGGATTCATTTGGTATGGAATTAATTACATCTTGGAAGGAGAATATGTGTGTATCCCAATTAATATGTCTTTTGTGGCAGTATATTCTACACAGTTTACCAATTTCTTTCATTAATCGTTCACAAGGGTTCGAGGAAGCATGGTACCTGGATATATAGATCGGAGAAATGTTTCTAGCTCGTAACATGCGTGTCCATATAGCAGAACGAAGTTGTGACCCTTTATCGGAAATTACTCTCATCACATGCCCTACATGAAATAGAAAATGTTTTACAAATGCTCTCGAAACAGTTTTAGCAGTAGCTTTGCGTAACGAGTGAAAGTAACAAATTTTGAAGTGAGTTCAACAGCGACAAACTTGTAGCAAAAACCTCTGTTAGTTCTCGGAATTGGACCAAAAATGTCTACTGCGGCCATATGTCTTAATTTAACAGGTATAATGGGTTATAATGGAGGAATATGTGAAGTGGTGTCTGACTTAGCTTTCTGGCAAATTTTACATGACGCTAAAACTCGTCGTATACGTTTTTCCATGTTGACAAAATAACAGTTCTGTCTCAGTATAAGAAAACATTTTCTGGCTCCGTAATGTGCATAACTTAAATGAGTATACCAGATTAATTTGTTAACCAGTTCGTCAGGAATGCATAATAACCAATTGTTGCTGTCAGGATGAGAGCGGCGAAATAGAATGTCATTGCGTACAGTGTAATGGTTTCTAATCGTAACGTTATTCTCATTTTGCCAGAGGTGTTTAATTTCTTTCCACACGTTGTCTTTATTTTGCTCTTTTGCTATGTCCTGTAATGACGTCGAAATAAAATTTTCAAATGCAACTTGTTGGATGTACATCACGCTGAAATTTGCTTTGCAGAAGTTGGTTGCTACGTCTTGCTGATTGTTGCTAAGAGAACGCGATAGTGCGTCTGCTATTAACATTTTGTGTGCCGGGAATGTGAACAATCGTAAAATTAAATTCCTGTAAATAAAGTTTCCATCTGCTTAATCTGTCGTGAGTGAATTTAGCCGAAAGTAAAAATTGTGTAGCTCTATGGTCTGTGTAAACGGTGGTGTGTCTGCCATAAAGAAAGTGCCGAAATCTCGTAAAAGCCCATACAACACATAATGTTTCCAATTCTGTAACGGAATAATTTCGTTCAGCAGGTGACAGAATGCGGCTTGCAAATGCGATGTTTTTGATTACTGTAGAGCCATCTTCTTCAATTTCCTGAAAAATGTGTACGCCTAAAGCGGTGTTAGAACTGTCGGTCGCAACGGAAAAATTTTTGGTAAGGTCTGGCTGCGATAAAAGTGGTGCATTCAACAAGGCGTGTTTCAAATAACATTCTCGTGAACAAGATTCTGCGTGTCAAAATTATTGCCTGCGTTACTGGAATATGCAACCTGTACTGTATGTGGTGAAATTCTATCCTACGTGCTGTTATTTATTTTACGGGAGGATGCTGTGGCATATCCACTAATTGAACTGCTCTGTTATTTCTTACTGACGTGTTACGCTATAGATGACACCTATTGTCTGGTTCATTCATGATTATTTGTTGTTGCTAATGTTCTTGCTGCTGATAAGATAGACTATTATTAAATGTACGCTGATAATTGTGCTCATTGTTTTTACGTCTGTCGTAATAGTCATTCCTATACGGTGCATTGCGTTAGGAATTGTAATAGTGTGTTTCTGTACGTAGTTATTTCTTTGCTGCTGTGCGTTACTATTTGTTGGAGCTGAGACTATACGTGCACGCGGCGAAACATTAAAGTTTGGTTGACCTTGTAGACTGCATTGTTGGTTAGGTATGCTAACCGGCTGGTTTTGTTGCTGTTGTTGTGAAAAACCTCTATTGTTACCAAAAATGTGTTTGCTATTGCTGATAATTTTGTACATACTGATGATTACGATTTTATCTGTTATTATAATTACGGCGATAGCTGTCGTTACGGGCGTGTCTAAAGAAAACTGTCACTATCGGTATAACTTGTCACATCGGGTTTTCATTAGTCATTTTTCTTAATTCTAGGTAGAGCAATAGTTAAAGAGCTGTTTTGATAGATATAAAGGATAGTAGAAGAGAAGGCAGCAGTGCAGAAAACTAAAGATGAAACAGCACTACTACAGCTCGGGGCCCTATGCACGCTACGGCACATATTCAGTAAAGCGTAATGAATCCCCTGAGGTCTATTACGCGCTGCAAATAAATTTTAGCTTTTGTGTTGCAGGCAATGGCGGTAAAAATCCAAAGGTAAATTGTTGTATCCATGTTAATTCCAATTTCTGCATAATAGGTAATGCTGATGAAAGTACAAAAATAAATTGACGTATCCAGTTCAAAGCTAGTTTCTGCATTACAGGTGATAGCGGTGAAAGTACAAAAATAAACTGTCGTATACAGTTCAAATCGTGTACCTGTGTTCTATCATTATTAATTTCCTTAGATTTTCTTACGGATAAAAATTGCTCGTAATCAACGTTCTCGTCACTGAATTTGAAAACACGTTCAGGTTTGTGTGTGAATCTGTTTGTCTGTGTCATTTCGTACTTCAAGTTGCGTAGCTTTTCAGATTTTAAGTCGCGTAGCTTTTCGGATTTTAAGTCGCGTAGTCTCTGTAAATTAGCCAAATTATACGCGCTGCGTGAGTCTGACAAATGTTCACTAAGTGGCGTCTGCTGTGATGTGTTATTAACTGAAATATTTTTTATCTCTGTGACCTCTTGCTGTAAACATGACAATTTTCTACGTAAGGTGTTATTACATGAATCGATCTCATTGATTGTCTGTTGTAGATTTTGAAATTCAGGTGTTTGATTAAATGAAACCGGTGAAGTATCGCCTGATTTACTGTCATTATTACTTTCAATAGCGTCAATACGACTGGCCAGTTCATCACATTTTTCAGTCAGTATTTTTACCTGATCATCGGTTTTAGAATCAGACGCATTAATCTGTTTTTGCAATTTACGTGTAGTTTCGTTCAGTTTTTTAACGTCAGCTTTGACGACATCGGAATCCTATGTTAGTTCTAATTGTTCGAGTCTGTCGGTCACTGTTTGAAAATCTGTTGTGTATGTGTCTGTTTTCGATTTAAGATCGGAAATTTCGTCACGTAATTCTGTGTTCGACTGTTTGATGGTATTAATTTCGTCGGACACTGTAGCAATATTGTTGTCTACGTATGTCTTTGCTTTCGCGAACAATTTACGTTTGTCTTCTTGTCTTTGTGCAGTGATTGTTTCCATGACTTGACGTTTTACTTTATTTTGATCCTGAATAAATTTGCAGAAACGCGAATCACTGTTTTGTATGTGGTGATTAAAGCGCTCGTCAATTTGAGTGTTCTGTTGTTCGAATTCCGCGTCTATCTTTGCGTCCATTGTGCGCGAAAGTTCTGCTGTCATTAGTTTAAACTCGTCGCGTAATTGTGTAGCTTTTTCAGAGCATTGTTTAGCGACTGCGCTAATTTCCTCTCTAAGTGTTTCTGTTGTAGCTGTTTGCATATCCTTTAATTCTTGAGCAACAGATTTAATTTCTTCGCTACTTTTTTTTGAACAAGCCTCAATTTCCACGCGTAACTGTTCCTTAGTATCGTGACATTGCGCGGCAACGTCTCTAATTTGTTCACTAAGCTGTCTGGAATTGTTGTCTAATTTTTCATTTAACTGTCTGGAATTGTTGTCTAATTTTTCATTTAACTGTCTGGAATTGTTGTCTAATTTTTCATTAAACTTGTCTTATTTTTCGTTCTGTTGTTTGACCTGTTCACTAAGTTGTTTGAGATTTTCTTTGAATTGTTTGTTATCTTCATTAAGGTTGTCTAATTTTTCACTCTGTTGTCTGGCCTGTTCACTAAGTTGTTGTTTGAAATCTTCACTATTTTGTAGCAATATTGCCATAATTTGACCCAATGTAACATTATCTACTCCATTCTCTGTACTGTTTGACGGTGTATTTGCAATTGTCGCGTTTTGTGTGACCATTTGGTCATTCTGTAAATTACAAAAAGGTTTACCAGTAGGATGTACACTGTCAGTCACTATTTCGGAATTAAATGGATCCGTCGTACTTTCAGTACCCTGTCCATTTTCATTAGAAAAGTTTGTCTGTGCGTTACTTGAATTTTCCAAACCGGGTGTGTTAAGCTGGGCAGCGCTCATTACAATAGGGCGTCCCGCGTCATCAATTGTCGTCAAATTAACAGAGGAGACAATTGAGTTCGTTTGCTCATCAGTAGGATGATTGTCAGTAAACGGTGGATTGTCATCATTACACTGCGCGTCACAAGTACTATCGGTGAAGTTGCTTAAGTCAGTAATTTCATTCATTATACCTCGCGATACACTATTCACAGTCTTTCGCGGCATTTTTACGGTAGTCACAATTATTCACAAAAGAAATAAGCACAATACAAAAAGCAACAAACACAAATACAACAGAGCAACGAATTGCCGATGATCTGAGGAAAGAAAGTCACAAAATTAGTAAAAGCGTTGCGCCAAATGCTGATTATATTAAGTAAAAAAAGCAAATATCTGACTACTTCTCAGAAGATTCTCAACGAAATACAATCCTGGACTGGATGTCGCCAAGTGTAACCTCCCCACAAAATTGTAAAAGTATTCTTATTCAAATATTAATGGACATAGAGCTAAGTGTAACCTCCCAGCAAATAATGTATGTCAATGACAATAAATGAGTGAACTAGCAATCTGAGCCATGTGTAAGCTGCCCACAAAAATGTAAGACAATTCAATGATAATGAAATCTCAGTGACAATGAAAACGCAAATAGACCGAAATGTCGATCTTAGGCCCTGTGCAACTTTGAATTTAAGTGAAACTTTTCTTTAAGAAAATGCATTGGAAACTTTCTTTCAATTTAAATGATTGTTTTCTTAAAAAATTGCTTTAAAAACAAAATTATTATTGGGGCGATTCTTGAACAAATTAATTACAGTTAAGATTACATTCTCAGATGTGCGCAATGCTGCTTCATTACATTATTTAAAAAATATGCCTCGTCCTGTATCTTGACCAGAGGGCCATGTCGACGCCCGCCGACTCCTCACACACAACTCCGACTGTCTCTCGCGCGCTACTACATGCTCTCGCGACCGCAACTACCGACTCTCCGGCAACTCGACCGCAGCTGCTACTGCCGACTCCTTACATGCAACTGCACTCTCGCGCGGTCAAGCGCAGACTAGCAACGATAAATAACTCTCTGGTCAGAGATTCTGTCATGCCTCGCCATCGCTGTACTAAATACATACGCGTTTCAATATTCAACACAAAAATTTGACTACTCTGTACGCTTTCGCACCAGAAGTCACAAGCCAGCCTCAAAGATAACAATAAGTACAAAGATATTCACACCAGATATTATATCGATTTCAACATCTCAAAATATCGACGTACCTACATATAAAAATTAAACCAAATTTGAATAGAGTGACAAATATGAGACATTACGTAGAAAAATATTCTTTAATCTACGGTATCGAAAAATTGGGTTGACGGGTGGTAAAGGTTTCGCAAATAAAGAACCATTACAACCTGAAAGAGGATTTCTATTACAATTTAGCTCCAGACGCGTAAGAGTGGCCCTTGTATCGCCACTATACGGATGCAGATCAGGTTTGCTGCTTTAAACAGACGCTGTGGCGGTCATGAGCGTTGGTTTTCTTTGATATTGGACGTGGTGGGTTGATGTTATTCAAGAACGCCTTTAAGGCGACAAAGACACCATTATCAACACGTCACTGTGTTTGAATAAGGGCGTGTGGTATTGCTAAGAGCAGCGGGATGTTCCTTCTCCGATATTGTAGCAAGACTTCGCAGGAGCCGGCCGCGGTGGCCGAGCGGTTCTAGACGCTTCAGTCCGGAACCGCGCTGCTGCTACGGCCGCAGGTTCGAATCCTGCCTCGGGCATGATTAGATTAGATTAGTGTTTCGTTCCATAGATCCGTGCTGTGGAGATCCTCGTGGATGTGGAACATGTCAATTTTTTTTAAAGCTGAAATAACAATACTAGTAGTATGAATATATACAATACAGCACTTGTTTCTATTAAAAAATTCGTCAATGGAGTAGGAGTGTGCGACTAGTAAGTCTTTCTGCTTCTTTTGAACTGATCTTTATTTGTCACTAAATTTTTTGTGTTTGCTGGCAAATTATTGAAGATGAGTGTTCCTGAGTACTGGACCCCTTTCTGAACTAAATTAAGTGCTTTTAAGTCCTTGTGCAGATCATTTTTGTTCCTGGTACTGTATGTATGAACTGAGTTGTTTGTTGGAAAAAGGGATACATTATTTAGGACAAATTTCATTAAGGAGTAAATATACTGAGAGGCAGTAGTTAGTATACCCAGTTCTTTGAAGAGGTTTCTACAGGACGTCCGTGAATTTACTCCACAAATAATACGTATTACATGCTTTTGGACTCTGAAAGCTTTTGTTTGACTTGAAGGGTTTCCCCAAAATATTATTCCATACGACATTATGGAATGAAAGTAGGCAAAGTATGCAAGCTTCTTCATTTTTATGTCGCTTGTGTCAGCTAACACTCGAATTGCAAATACAAATTTGTTAAGGCATTTCTGCAGTTCTGTGGTGTGCTCCTGCCAACTGAATTTATTATCAAGTTGTAATCCCAGGAATTTATGACTGTCAACCTCTTCTATCTACTCTTCTTCATACTTTATGCATATGCTGGGTGGAAACCTCTTACAGGTTCTGAATTGCATATAGTGAGTCTTTTCGAAGTTTAATGTTAGTGAGTTGGCTTTAAACCACTTATTAATATCCATGAAAATATCATTAGCTGATCTTTCTAGAACTACACTCCACATACTATTTATTGCCATACTTGTGTCATCTGCAAAAAAAAAAAAAAAATGAATGTGTGTGATATCCTTAGGTTAGTTAGGTTTAAGTAGTTCTAAGTGTAAGGAGCTGATGTCCTCAGATGTTAAGTCCCATAGTGCTTAGAGCCATTTGAACCATCTGAACTTGGCAGGAATATTTTCAGTGTACATGATTACTGGCAGTGGTAGAGGCATGTCTGAGGCAAGCTGGTTCTGCCTCGATGCCAGTGAGGGCCGTGTGCTGGTTAGAAGGAGGCCAGCTGTAAGCCTGCATCCAAACTGTCTGCGTGCTAGACACACTGAACCTACGGCTGGAGTTATAGTCTGTTGTGCGATTTCATATTATACCAGGAGCACTCTCGTGGTTATCCCATGCAATCTGACTGCAAAATTGTACGTCAATCTGGTGATTCGACCTGTTATGCTGCCGTTTATGAACAACTTTCCACGTGGTGTTTTCCAACGGGATGACGCTCTCTCACATACCGCTGTTGTAACCCAACATGGTCTATAGAGTATCGACATGTTGCTTCGGCCCAGTCGATCACCAGATCTGTCTCCAATCGAGGACATACATCATCGCACGACAACTCCAGCATCATCCACAAAGAGCATTAACCATTCCTGTATTGACCGACCAAGAGAGACAGGCATGGTACGCTATTCGACAAATTGACATCAGGTACTTGAACAACACAACGCATGCACGTTTGCGCGCTTGCACGAACATTCTGGCGATTACTTTGGTTATTAATGTACCAACATTTTACATTTCCAGTGGCTATACCAGCATTTCACGTTTTGAAAGCCTTATTTCGCGCTTATTTTAGCCCTCGATCTTCACATAGATATGTTACCTAGAGAAATGTATTCTCGAAAATTCATTGCTATACATTAGTTATTTTTTGGTGTTACGATTTTTTTCCATCAGATGCTGACACGGATCGGAGAATGGAGGCACGAGCGGCACAACTTCAGAAGTGACTTTTCCAGTGAGTGTGCGATTTACAGGAATTTTCGATCACGTGATGAGGTCTTTTGCTCCAAGGGAAATCAACAGTTTTGTAAACAGTGGGGAAGTAACCCTGAGCATGTGAAAATATGGGCGGCCTTGGACACCAGAGTCTACCTTGGGCCGTGCTTTTTCGATGGTATTGTCAATCACCATCGGTACCAGAACATACTGCATAAATAAATTTCAATTAAATCAATACCAACAGCTGCTGACAGGCGTTGATATACACCAACGGGTAGAGCTGAAAATGGATGCCCCGACCGGGTTTCGAACCCGGGATCTCCAGCTTACATGACAGACCCTCTATCCATTTTTTTTTTTTTTCGTTATAGTTCGTTGCGTTTGGTCTGGGCAGGCGTCATCCTTTCAAGTTGATCATTGATTCCTTGACTCCGTTTTTTTTATTGCAGAGAGCACGCAGCCCTCTGACCGAACACGCTGAAACGTCCCCTTTGAAAAATTAAACATGATTGTGCTTAAACTGACACACAATATTTTTAGCGCAACGCAATCTGACTTTCAGTAATCCCTACAAAAGAATGGCCCTGACTAACATTAACCTATACCTTTCACAAATCACTTACCTCACAAAAATCTTCGTTACTCGAACTACTGCAATACAGCGAGCGCCACTACTGCCAGCTAAATAAAAGATTCAAACTACTGAAGGCACTAACTACTGATAGGCATAGTTAGCAAATGAAAGATTTTAATAGAGAACAAACAATGTATTTACCTTAACAGTGTTGAAAAATCATAATATACATAGCAGTTCATGACAACCAGTCTTACAAATTTCAAAACTCCGCCATCTCTCTCCCCACATCCACCACTGCTGGCGGCTCACCTCCAACTGCGCAACGCTATGCGCTGTTCACATCCAGCTACCCAACACTACAATGGCAGACAACAATGCAAACTGGCCACAGACTGCACACAGCACAACCAGTGATTTTCATACAGAGCGCTACGTAACGTTGCCAATATAAAAACCTAAACAGCCTACTTACAACGCTTAGCTACCGTCCCCGCTATTGAGCCAGCGAGGGCACAGAGGATAATACGACTGCAGGGATTTAGCGTCGGCACGCTCCCCGTGAGACCCACATTCTCAACTTACAGTCCACACACTACATTCGTAGTGCCCCTGCCATTGTACCCATTACTCGCGGCAGACAAACCACCGAGTCCCATAAGAGTTCAGGCAATTCGTGTGCATCCGCACTGAAGAAGGTCATAAGCCGGTTAGCCTCAACGATATGAAGATGGCATCTGTTCTTTCGGACATGTCCAAAAGAACAGATGCCATCTTCATATTGCAGAATTGGTTTGTTTATTTTCTAGGAGCAGTACGGAATTAAAGAGACATTTTCGTTTAATAGCGATGGGGTCGCCCATTATCTAAGCGAATATCTTACTGAAGCCCTCTCTGGGCGTCGGATTGGCTGTGGTTTTCCTGCGTTGCCGGCGACACTTGCCCGGCCACCACGAAGCCCAGGCCCCACACTATTAAGGGTATCGTTCCACAAAACCAATGACTACTTGAAAGACGTTCTGAGACAAGCTTTCATTCAAGTTACATCAGCAGTGCTCCTAAAGACATCGCTCAAAACCTGACAGAGTATCATCATTTGCCGTGAGAATGACGGTGCGCAGACTGATCCTTTAGGCAAGTAATGGTTCATATCTAAAGAAAAGTCCTCGAAAGAACTGTTTGTCATACTGTTTATTTATGTTTAGGGGTTTGTTATAGTGGTCTTCAAATCATTAGCCTAGTTTCATATAACACCTTTTAAAATACTATACTTTTTTTTAAGCGACGAAAAGACTAAGGTGATGCGTAGCAGTAGGTAGGAAAATAGTGCTTCCCTTAACATAAAAACTGACATCGAAAAAGTGCTAGAAGCAGTACAAGAATGCACCTGTTTACTATTAATCAATATTACACGGAACGGCTGACACAAGGAAGATTTCACAAGTAGACTGGCACTGGTGAAGAAAAGTTTCATCATTAAGACAGGTCTACTGGAGTTAGATACTGAAATGGAAAGAGTATGCCTGGAGCGCAACACCGTATGGAAGTGAAACATGGGCCACAACTGCAAATTTAGAGAAGAAAAACACTAGAAGCATCTGAAAAGTGGTCCATCGAAGTATGTTACAAATTAATTGAATAGATCGATCAGGAAATGTGGAAGTACGATAAAGAAGAGGAGGTAAAAGATTATTGATGCCCCTTACCACTAATGTTAGTGGCGCATCTGCTGCGCCATGCAGCAGTAGTTGATTTGGCGCTGGAGGAAACAGCAAAAGAGCAAAACAGTAGGGGAAAACTAATTACTTACTAGTTGTAGAGGATTTTGTGTGTGACAGATACGTGAATATGAAGATGTTGGGTTGTTTTTCTATATTGTTGAGATAAATTGGATGACTGGGGTGTCAACAGATATGAAATTTGAAACTCTATGCGTGATCCTTTTATTCAGCAGTGAGATATACTGTTTTTCGAGGATAAACGAAGTACTACGTTCCTGAGCGAAATTTCCAGTTCGCAGGAGATAAAGTGACGTAAGAATATCAGCTGATGAAACTTGTGTCTTAGAATGTGAGATAGGTTGCTCTAATGACGAATTTCACATAGATATTACTGCAGTTTATTCAACAACAAATGGAAAGAACAATCTTGAAAACTGTGGATACATGTCGACATCAAACTGGCGAGCTTATCTCTAGGGAAAGTCTTTTGTCACACATCTACCGCCAAAAGAATCGCTGGCCGGAGTGGCCGCGCGGTTCTACGCGCTACAGTCTGGAAACGCGCGACCGCTACGGTCGCAGGTTCGAATCCTGCCTCGGGCATGGATGTGTGTGATGTCCTTAGGTTAGTTAGGTTTAAGTAGTTCTCAGTTCTAGGGGACTGATGACCTCAGCATTTGAGACCCATAGTGCTCAGAGCCATTTTTGAACCAAAAGAATCCATTATCCAAATACCTCTATTTTTTGTCAGCTCGGCTGAATACGCTGCACACGAGAACGTGTTTACCTTAATCTGAAGGCATTTCTACCAACAGTAGAGCGAAACTACTTCACTTCTTGGCAAGAACACTCTACTTAAAAACAAGTAATCCAGCTAACGAGCTAATGGAAAAATAATTGACATGTCTTATGTATTTCGCTATGAAGCTTTCATTGATGCAAGAGTGCATGAAATAAGAATGAAGCGTGCTGTGTTGGGAGTGCATCATATCGTTCCCAAATCGTTAATCTCACTCAGCAAAACAGAAGTACAAGCTCTTATATTCGTATATTTCCTGACGATTATACTGCCAAGAGATTAGAATAGCATGTCAAGGCAGTTCTACACAAAAGTGTGTAAGTTGGTCTGGGCCTTTTGTATCCCGTGATAGCTCCGTAATGGTACACAGTTCTACAGAAACTTTATTCCATAACTTTCTGCTTCTTGTGCCTGAGATACTAATGAATTTCTTCGTATTCTTTTCCAGAGTGATGGACGGGTCACTGTTAATAATTTATTCCTTATTAGAAAAAACTCTTTGCCTTGACTTCACTGTTAGAATCATTAAGCACAACATTCTGCTTTCTGTTTGTTAAGTACGATGTAATCTACTCACATTTCTGCATAGGTTCTATCAATGCTGAAAGAAGATCTGGCGAAATTCCTGTCTAAGTTATTTCTCGTTACTCACAAGGTGTGATAGATGAAAAAATAACCGAGAAATTCCTGATCTACAATTAGAAAGGGAGGAGCAAAATTTATTAATGAAGCAAAGGGTAGTGTTACTATATTATAGAATATTTATTATATTGCTAGTTTGAAAGCATAATGAACCAAGCAATTCACCCATATTAGTGCTTGATTTGCGATTCAAACATTTGGTAATTATTGTTCAACGTTACACAGCAGTGATAAAAGATAAAAATTAGTCCTATTTCACTCACTCTTTTTTAACATTAATATTGAGGATGTCATTACAAACTGGAAATCAGAAAACCATCAGCATATTAAACTGGGTAAATACAGCAATCTAAACGTAGTACTATTCGCAGTTGATTAATAATACATTAAAATGCTGACGAGCTCCAACCAGCTGTATACCGGCGAAACGAAATATTTACTAAGTACATTCTTAAAGTCTCATTAAATATCCCGGTTGCAACGCGAGCTATGATGATGATAATGAAATGAATGAAGAGGTGCACAGATATTAAGTATTGTGTTGTACAATAACCAGAACAGTTTAATGTTAGGTTTCTGTGGTGAATTGTACTGTCTTTAAAATATTTAAAGTGTGAAAGTCAAATGTTGATGAAAGAGGTCAGCTTTAATTGATGGCAGCAAGAGGATGATGAGAGCAGATATAGATCTATAGTAGTTCTGATATGATGTATCGAATCTTTAAATGAAATGTTTTCTCTACTACCCGCCTGAATTTGCTTCCTACTACTACTACTACTAATAATAATAATAACAATAATAATAATAATAATTATTATTATCGGAAGTCTTTAAAGACATATAAATGTAGAAGCATGTAAACCGTAGTGCGCTAATGGGGCGCTTTCGTCTCGTCACTAAACCGACAGCGTAAGAGTATCTAACAGTCTGAAAAACGTTTAAGTTGTTTAAACATTGTTATTGAATGGGATATTATAAAATAGGAACATTTTCAAGCTGAAATGAATTATTATTTCACCTTAAATTACATGATAATTTTTATTCATGACCTATTCGTACGGCCGTCCGTGCGAGAAAAAGGAAGAGAACACTGTGTACTTCACTGTTTATAAAACAATATACAATCGAAAATTAAAATGAGATAATAAATATAAAGCAGAAGTAATATTTACATTCGCAAAATAATCACATCACTGACTCAGCGAAATATAGCAGTTTGTTTCTATCCTCAGCTACAATGCCCGAACGATTCCAAAATCAAATTCTATAAAACTAAAGCGATACCAAAACCGTTACATGGAAACAAGGTTTAGACAAATAAAAGTGATGAGAGCAAAATACGAGCAGGAGAGATGTGATTCCTAAGGAGAGCGAAGGCTGTAAGTGAAGAAATTTGATTACAAATTAAAACGTTGGCATTGTATTGAATGTATGTGATATTAATTAGAAAACTAGTGAATACACTGATAGGTGAAGATGACACGTAAATAATGTGATAGATGAAAAAATAACCGAGAAATTCCTGATCTACAATTAGAAAGGGAGGAGCAAAATTTATTAATGAAGCAAAGGGCTGTAATATGCTTTATGTCGTCGGGAAAGGCAGGTACCTGATTCCTCTATGAAAGACGACGACAATATTGTCGTTGATTCCTATAACTAAATATAATAATTACTCAGAAATGTAAATCTGTAACTCTAAAATCATGAGTTACACTAGACTTCTTTAACTGTTATAAGTAATAGTTAAGAACAGAATTTGTCTCCTCAGACGTAGTGAGAATCTACGTAAATACGTACATCAAAAAGTACTCGAGCTACGACAGCAAAGCTATTTGTGAGTGAATATACCGTTTGTCTCCCGCATCAAATATAGCAGTTGCCTTTCATTCCTCTTTCTTCTTTCAAGTGGCAACAATAGAGCGTGGGATTTAACATCGTCTTAACCAAGATCTTGCACGAAGAACATGTTAAGCATACGCTACACAAAGGCTGTAAAGGTTGAATCAGTGCTGCGTGAAACAATGAGATACGTGTTCTGACTAGTAAAGACAAACGACAGAGGTACGAACATGTAAAGAAAACTGTGCTGTATTTTTTCCCAGTTTACGCAGCGATAATCTCGTGCCGTTCATCAAACCTCTTGAATTTCTTCCATCAAGAAATGTTTCTTTTATGAAGTTGTGCTGTTTTCTTTTTTCGTTGTATTTTCTTTGTCGATATTCTCATCTAATCTCATTCATCATTCAATCAAAGTTTTCCGTGTATAAGGAATTCACCATCCGACTCTTAACGGCACATATAAATGATTGATTTTTTTTTTTCATTTGTACTGATTTGATTCCACATTACGTAAAGTCGTAACGATCGCTCTAGCTTATGGTGTTTGATGGAGGGTACTTTCTGAAAGACTACCACTCACCTGTTTCAGGTGCGATTGATGCAACAAAAGAATAATTGTTGGCAGGCCACTGAATGAGCTGAAATCTCTCTAATTTTACCTTTAGGGACTTTTCGTGAGATACACGCAGGAGGAAAGAGTATTGATTTACTCTCCTAGGAACGCACGCTTCCGCAACTTGTAACAGTGGACCCCAATATGATATACAACGCCTCTCTGATAGCGCCTACCACTGGAGCTTAATATAGGTGACGCTATGGCACCTAGTAAACGAACCTGTGATGAGACATTTTGTTCTTATTTGGACCATCTCTGTTTCCTCTGTCGATTCTTTATTGCAATAATTCCGCAGTAAGAAGCAATATTGAAGTAAAAGTCGAACGAGGGTTTTGTAAGCTGCTGCCATTGTTGGTGGGCTATACTGCCTGAGGGTTCTTCCAGTGAATCTTAGTCTGGTATAATAGTATCCTTCATTTAATGTGGCTGTTTCGCTTTAAATTGTTCCGTATGCGTAATATCCGATATTAAATTGATGTTATTATTACAGTGACCATTAGGGAATAGTTTAATAGTACAATAACGGTACTTCCCCGTTTTTATGCGTAGTAAGGTACGTTTTTATTTTGACGGTTAGCTACAAGTCCCACTATACCAAGTGTCAATCCTCCGCATTTCTCTTACAATTTCTAGCGATGCAATCATCCTATACGCAACAGCATCATCTGAAAGCAGCCTCATTGAGTTTCCGACGTTATCCGGTAGGTTGTATAAACATAAACATAGAGGGTGAGTCCGTGATGATGTTACAAACTTTCATGGATGAAAGGGAAGGGTAAATGTATCAATTTGACATAAGGGACCCCGACCCGGGATCGATCGAGCAAAAATTTACTCAAGCTCAACCTGTAGCTTAAGGCAGTGCTCAAACTAAGGGCTCCAACATCCGAACCCTGATAATGGTGTACAAGATCCGACTAAATACTCCCCAGTACCATTCTCGATTGATGGACTAGTAATGGCGCCCGTAACTTGATGTCAGAGAGAACGAAAACTCTACGATGCAATAATAACGAATTCGATTTACCTCTACAAGTTTCACAAGCTGCTACATTTACAGCCGTTTTGAAAATGGCGTTCCACAGCTTCAAGCTTCAGTGCAGGTTTCACATTATTGCACAAAATTCTGTCGCGTTCGTTCTAACATCCCCATGGCCAAGAGTCCATCTTCTTTCGTACAGAAGGCTTTTTATGTGACTCCAAAAGAAGAAATCAAGTGGGGAGAGATCAAATGAACGTGATGGCCACAAATAGGACCTTCTCTACCTAGCCGCTTTTCGGGAAATGTCTGATCCAGGTGCTCATAAACCTTCAGTCCGAAGTGAGGCATAGCTCCATCTTGTTGGAACCGCGTCCATAGACGAAAAAGATATGGGATACGATAAATGTGGGTTATGATGTACTTGGATAGTATGTCTCTTTTAAATACTGCGTACACTGGTGAATTCAAACGAGGAGGAGGAAGAAACGGGCCTAGTATGTAATCACTGACTGCGCCTGCCCACACACTCAGTAGTAATGTATGTTGATGGCTCTTCACAACTACAGACATATCTACGGCCGCTATTTACCATTCCGTCCCTGGTGAAACGGGCTTCATTTTTAAAAATCACTATGCAAGAAAGTGAGGGTCGACTATAAGGAGCTGCAAGAACCATTGGCTGAATACAGAATACGGTGGGAAGTCAGCGGGAGTCAAAGCATACACTTCCAGTGGATGGCAAGGGTGTAGCTGAGTACACCTTAACACTCGCCACAAAGTACTCTTTAAAACGTTCATTCACACGCCACTGATCGTGTGCTGATTGCAGACGCCTCATCCATTCTGGCAACCACTGCACCTTCTAAGCTGGGAGCTGTGTAGTTCGTCGTCATCCTCAGCCCTTTTTCTGTGGAACCAATTGCCCTATTTCACTTAATCGTTGCAACGGTCTTGGACACAGGGTTTGAGGCGGATGTCTTCCACGCAGATATTTCGCCCTGTACAACCTTTCCGCTTCTCTGCTGCTTCCAGTTCCTTGCCCACGTATGAAAATCATGTCTGCAAATTCCCTCACCTGGTACAGCTCCACTTGGTCAGGCACGACTGATGTAGTACTTCAAGTTGCAAACAAAGACTGCGGTCTACTTACAGCGCAGAAACCAGGACTGCTCATGTCAGTACACAGTATGCCATACGCAGTGGATTAGTTATTATCATAACCTCTACACGTAAGTGCTCATCGAGATTACGCGCGCTACAATCTTAGCAGCAACAGTACAGGGTAAAGATATCAGACGATTTTGGCCTATGCCTTTCGACTCGATCGTTCCAGGGCCAGAGTCCCTAACTTCAGACTGATAGATTTACTCTTCTCCAACATCCCTGAAAGTTCGTAACATCATCACGGAATCCTCCTGTATACTGTGTGTTCCAGAACAATTGCATTAAATGTGTGGGGGTGTCAGATTACGTCATGGGAAACAACTTCAATTATAAACAAAACGTTCACTGACGCTTCCCGGCGAGGCTAGGAGTCCTTTAGTATTCACCGGCCTGGACGACATGATTTCACTTAACTAGCACGTTCTACAACCAGTTGTGCTGCATCAGCCTGCACCAGTAAGCTGATAAGCGATTTTCAACAAGGAAATCGTAAGAATGAATGTCTCTAAGCGAAGAAAGACGTTTTAGAGTAGGATTAGGAACTTCATTTTTGGTGGATCTATACCCTTTCATATTGGGCAGATGGCTAGAATATAGGCAACACGAAAGTCATACGCATGTCACAGAGTGCCTCCACTCTATCACCTCTCGGCAGCATAACCAATACAAAAGGACGTATAGCGTCGGAGGGAAGTGTCAGTGAACATTTTTTTCCCAAGACGTGATCTATCACTCCTAGGCGTTTGATGCAAAGGCTAAAACATCCTCTCTATTTATCTGACTACGAGGACTATCCTGGAAGTAACAGATGCTTTGGTCTATCGCGGAGGCAGACGGGTCTACAGCCGCCATCTTGGAACCATAACGTTCCTACACTCAGTACGCGTCCAGCCGTGGTAGCGTGTTGCCTGTGTCTCTGTTACTTTGCTTTCTGTGACGTGTTGAAATGTGTGCTGCAGTAGAAAAACACGCCACTTGTGAGGTGCACTCCGTGACTATATTTTTGTAGAATAAAACTGCAAATCAACTGAATTTGTCGAACACTGACAAAGTGGAGGTGGGCGATACAAAACAAGCTTCGAGGAAAACTTAGCGCAAAACTTTTCTTTCACGACAATGCACGTCCAATGCACGGGCAGTCGTACCCGAGAGCTCCTATGGGGTTTTGGGTGGGAGGTGTTTGCTCCACCATACAGTCCGATCTCGTGACGAGCGACTACCACCTCTTCCCAGCAACGACGACATGGCTCGCCACACAACGCTTTGATACTGACCTTATTGCTGTATCTATAGCCTTAGAAAACTTCAAGCGTATCTCGTCATTCCTTAGTACCTCCGTATCCCGCTTCTTTTCGTACTGATTCTTCTGACTAATGTCTTAAATTCAGCCTCCTCTTTATCACTACTATATTGCGATCTGATGCTCTATCTGCTCCTGGGTACGGCTTACAATCCAGTATCTGATTTCGGAAGCTTTGTCTGGCCATGATGTAATCTAACTGAAATCTTCCCGTATCACCCGGCATTTTCCAAGTATACCTATTCCTCTTGTGATTCTTGAACAGGGTATCCGCTATTACTAGCTGAAACTTGTTATAGGACTCTATTAGTCTATCTCCTCTCTCATTCCTTGTCCCAAGCCTATATTCTCCTGTAACATTTTCTTCTACTCCTTCCCCTACAACTGCATTCCAGTCCTCCGTGGCTATTAGATTTTCATCCTCCTTTACATACTGTATTACGCTTTCAGTATCCTCATACACTTTCTCTATCTCTTCATCTTCAGCTTTTGAGTCGGCATGTATACCTGAACTATCGTTGTCGGTGTTGGTTTGCTGTCGATTCTGATAAGAACAACCCTGTCACTGAACTGTTCACAGTAACACACTCTCTGCCCTATCTTCCTATTCATAACGAATCCTACTCTTTTACACCATTTTCTGCTGCTGTTGATATTACCCTATACTCATCTGACCAGAAATCCTTTTCTTCTTTCCACTCCACTTGACTGACCCCTACTATATCTAGATTGAGCCTTTGAATTTCCCTTTTCAGATTTTCTCGTTTCTCTACCACGTTCGGCGGCCGGGGAGGCCGAGCGGTTCTAGGCGCTACAGTCTGGAGCCGCGCTACCGCTACAGTCGCAGGTTCGAACCCTGTCTCGAGCTTGGATTTGTGTGATGTACTTAGGTTAGTTAGGTTTAAATAATTCTAAGTTGTAGAGGACTGATGACATCAGAAGTTAAGTCCCATAGTGCTCAGAGCCATTTGAACCTTTTGAACCTACCACGTTCAAGCTTCTGACATTCCACGCCCGGACTCGTAGAACGTTATCCTTCCGTTGATTATTCATTGTTTTTCTCATGGTAACCTCCCCCTTCACAGTCCTCTCCCGGAATCTTTTGCCAATGGAGAGACCATCATGACACTTTTTCAATCACAAGCCACATGTCCTGTGGATACACGTTACGTGTCTTTAATGCAGTGGTTTCCACTGCCTTCTGCATCCTCATGCCGTTCATCATTGCTGATTCTTCCACCTTTGGTGGCAGTTTACCACTCCTAGAACAAGAGAGTGCCCTGAACCTCTATCCGCTCTCTTTGGCAAGGCTGTTGGCAGAATGAGGGTGACTTCTTATGCTGGAAGTCTTCGGCCGCCGGTGCTGATTATTTGTCAAAATTTAAGCAGCGGCGTGATTCGAACCCGCGACCGAAAACTTTTTGTTTGTGAATCTAAGACGCTACCCCCTTTTTTGTTGATCTCATTTTTAGTTCTATATTGTTCATTGAATTTGTTCGTGGCGGACGTCCGATGACACTCGTTCAGGTTGTTCGTTGGTCCGTTAACTCAGCTTTTTTTTTTTATTGCAGAGGGTAGCTAAACCCTCTGACGGAACACGCTGAGCTACCGTGGCGGCACTCCTAGACCAACACCGAGATGAAATTACAAACATCTGTTGAGCCAAAGACCATACTACAACACACTCGTAACTCAAATCGAACGACAATATCGATATCTCGATAGAGCCTGACGACGAGTGTATACATTTTCCTTGCGGACTCTGTATCATCTCACTCATTACACGCAAACCGTTCTTCTTCAGAAAATATTAACAATACCTTTTTGTAACAAATTTAATATACTTATATTTTGGACTGGGGCCTGTCATTGCTAGAGGCCACGGTTTTCGAGTTATTCAAAGGAAACGAGTTTCAATGTAATTTTTATACGTTTTTCTTGAATAATTCGAGAACCACAGCCTTTAGCGAAAACGTATCCCATCATAAAATTAGCTACATTAAAGTTCCTACAAAACACACATGTTCATTTTTTCTGTAGGACTAGTAGTGTGCAGATAGCGAGGAAGATAATATGAAAACCTTCCACAAGGTATCTGAATGCGTTGTGGCTTGCATAGAACCCAAAGGTAAGGGGCAGCTGAATAACCCTGTATATAAGCAAATTTTGGGCAGTGGGGAACCAGGAAAAGCAGACAGTCGAAGCGTCTGAGATCTGATGCCATACAAGGATATTTGAAATTAGGTGGACTGTTAAGAAATGAGCTGGTTGTCTACAGAACCAGCAAGGAGAGGAACGGGTGAAAAGCATTGACAAGAAGAAAGAACAGTAGGATAGGACACGACTTAACACGTCAGAGAATAGCTTCCATGGTTCTCAGGGAGCTGTAGTGGATAAAAACCGTGGGGGAAGACAGAGATTGGGAAATACCCAACAAATAACGACGAAAAGATTGGCAGAGGAGAGTAAACCGTGGCGGCCCGCTTCGAACCAGTCAGAAGACCAGTAAGAAAGAGAGGGTAAAGGAGAACCGTCACGAGACCTCAAGAACTTGGCAGGTCTACGTGCGACAGCTCCCCAAAGCACAGTGGCGGGGCCGCCTGCCGCGGCATGCAGCGCTTTGAAGCGGCGCGCTCGTCCCCGAGCTGGGGAGTGAGTCACGCGGCGACGCGGAGAGGAAAAGTGAGTGAGGCCCGTTAAGGTCGCGGTCCGCCCTCGGCCCTCCGCTGCGAGCAGCACCCAACCTCCCACCCTCCCCCCCTCCCATCATCCCAGCACTCGGCAGGTCACGAGCGCGCCGCAGTACTTGGCCGCTTACAACACCGTGACCGTGTTCACCGTCGTCGCAGAAATGACGGAACACGACCCGCAGGTTCCGCTACTTCCGCGTCAGAGCCGATAGATGCGAAGGGAGGTTTCAGATGTGACCTTCCCGCGAACTGTTGGCGAGATTTTGAAAGGCTTGCACTACTTGACCTGAGACTATGACTACAGTTTTTACTTCCCTACCCCCTTGTATGAAATCTGACCCACATGTGAATAAACGCAACCTTTAGATTCAAGATAGGAAGCATTAGTCGTAAATTTCAATCTGTTTATTGCAGATCGATTCTGATGTGGACTGCTAAGGCAGCCAGTCCACAGTGACGGGTAGCCGAAAGAAAGGCACGCGTACACACACGCCGACCGGCGTGAATTCTGGAACAGGATAAGTATTGAATTCAGATAAGAAAAGTATGCAGCTCCTCGAATACTTAACTTTATTCTTTGTTGGTTTACAACGTTCTTCTTGAGACATTTATACGATAATTATCAAACCATGTAAGGCTAATGGCGCCTTGCTAGGTTGTAGCCATGGACTTAGCAGAAGGCTATTCTAACTGTCTCTCGGCAAATGAGAGGAAGGCTTCGTCTGTGTAGTCGCTAGCAAAGTCGTCGTACAACTGGGGCGAGTGCTAGTCCGTCTCTCGAGACCTGCCTTGTGGTGGCGCTCGGTCTGTGATCACACAGTGGCGACACGCGGGTCCGACATGTACTAAATGGACCGCGGCCGATTTAAGCTACCACCTAGCAAGTGTGGTGTCTGGTGGTGACACCACAGATTCCATGTACTCTATAGCTATCTTCAGTGCTACGTGAATAAAATAACATAACGAGAATTAGGCATTAAAATATACATTAAAACCAGACCACAAATACATCAGCTTGTAAACCGTAAATTTACATACTAATTAAGTCCAAGTCATGGTGACTCATCGTAAATAAAATCGCACGTCATACCACATTGACATTACATACAACAAACACCTAAACTGTGGATGCAACAGTCGCTAAGTAATGTATAAAATGCATATTTGAACCATCAGCTGTTTTTCTTTTGAACTCAAATATCTACTGGCTTCGGTCTTGGACCATCTTCACTGATGCTTTCCAAAGATACAAATAATTGTATGTAGTGTACAGGAAATGTTAACAGTTCTTTGCAAAGAAAAGCTTATAATATGAATACTTACAACGGTTTTACAATGTTTTCTACCTTGTTTTGTAACATCTATGTTATCGTAGGCTTGGAGATAGTAACTTCGTTTTCTATTTACATGTGACACTGTACCAAAGATGTTCACCAGAGATAATCCAGTCCTCTACATTATTAAGTAACTTGTCATCAAGGTATTTTTGCCGGCCGGTGTGGCCGTGCGGTTCTAGGCGCTTCAGTCTGGAACCGCGTGACCGCTACGGTCGCAGGTTCGAATCCTGCCTCGGGCATGGATGTGTTTGATGTCCTTAGGTTACTTAGGTTTAAGTAGTTCTAGGTTCTAGGGGACTGATGACCACAGATATTAAGTCCCATAATGCTCAGAGCCATTTGAACCATTTGAATCAAGGAATTTTTACACTGTATGATGAAACTATTCTTTTAAACAACCTTGACCAACTACTCAGTATTTTGTATAAATAATACTTACAGTCTTGATCTTCCTTTTAGTACTACACTCCTGGAAATTGAAATAAGAACACCGTGAATTCATTGTCCCAGGAAGGGGAAACTTTATTGACACATTCACGGGGTCAGATACATCACATGATCACACTGACAGAACCACAGGCACATAGACACAGGCAACAGAGCATGCACAATGTCGGCACTAGTACAGTGTATATCCACCTTTCGCAGCAATGCAGGCTGCTATTCTCCCATGGAGACGATCGTAGAGATGCTGGATGTAGTCCTGTGGAACGGCTTGGCATGCCATTTCCACCTGGCGCCTCAGTTGGACCAGCGTTCGTGCTGGACGTGCAGACCGCGTGAGACGACGCTTCATCCAGTCCCAAACATGCTCAATGGGGGACAGATCTGGAGATCTTGCTGGCCAGGGTAATTGACTTACACCTTCTAGAGCACGTTGGGTGGCACGGGATACATGCGGACGTGCATTGTCCTGTTGGAACAGCAAGTTCCCTTGCCGGTCTAGGAATGGTAGAACGATGGGTTCGATGACGGTTTGGATGTACCGTGCACTATTCAGTGTCCCCTCGACGATCACCAGTGGTGTACGGCCAGTGTAGGAGATCGCTCTCCACACCATGATGCCGGGTGTTGGCCGTGTGTGCCTCGGTCGTATTCAGTCCTGATTGTGGTGCTCACCTGCACGGCGCAAAACTCGCATACGGCCATCATTGGCACCAAGGCAGAAGCGACTCTCATCGCTGAAGACGACACGTCTCCATTCGTCCCTCCATTCACGCCTGTCGCGACACTACTGGAGGCGGGCTGCACGATGTTGGGGCGTGAGCGGAAGACGGCCTAACGGTGTGCGGGACCGTAGCCCAGCTTCATGGAGACGGTTGTGAATGGTCCTCGCCGATACCCCAGGAGCAACAGTGTCCCTAATTTGCTGGGAAGTGGCGGTGCGGTCCCCTACGGCACTGCGTAGGATCCTACGGTCTTGGGTGTGCATCCGTGCGTCGCTGCGGTCCGGTCCCAGGTCGGCGGGCACGTGCACCTTCCGCCGACCGCTGGCGACAACATCGATGTACTGTGGAGACCTCACGCCCCACGTGTTGAGCAATTCGGCGGTACGTCCACCCGGCCTCCCGCATGCCCACTATACGCCCTCGCTCAGAGTCCGTCAACTGCACATACGGTTCACGTCCACGCTGTCGTGGCATGCTACCAGTGTTAAAGACTGCGATGGAGCTCCGTATGCCACGGCAAACTGGCTGATACTGACGGCGGCGGTGCACAAATGCCGCGCAGCTAGCGCCATTCGACGGCCAACACCGCGGTTCCTGGTGTGTCCGCTGTGCCGTGCGTGTGATCATTGCTTGTACAGCCCTCTCGCAGTGTCCGGAGCAAGTATGGTGGGTCTGACACACCGGTGTCAATGTGTTCTTTTTTCCATTTCCAGGAGTGTACTTTGTTTACATTTAGTATTCATATATTTGCTTTTAAAGTCCCGTGTCATGTATTTACATTCCTGGCATGCACTACACAATTTCAGTAATGACTAATGTAATATGGTGACCTAAACCGTTTGAACCCTTGTTAGTATTCATATTATTTGCACTTCTTTGTAAGGAACTGTTAACATTTCCTGTAAGATACATACAATTATTTATGTCTTTGGATGGCGTCCGTGAAGATGGCCCACGACCGAAACCGGTAGTATTTGTGTTTAAAATAAAAACAGCTGATCGTTCAAATACGCGTTTTATACATTACTGAAACTGTGCTTCCTGCTTACATTTCCATACACCTAACCTCAGTATGTGAGATCAGTGGTAACTAGCGCCATCTTTATTATTGTCTCTCCCCTACTACATTTTTAAAAAATATTTAAGAAATAAAATGTAGTTGCTTTACATAAAATTACAATAGAATACTTAAATACTAAAATATATTCAGTAATTATGTTACACTCAGAAGGAAGAATCCACATGTCGTTGGCACAAATTGAAATACTATTAATATTTGTTTTTGTATAAAACCTAAAATCAATGGCAATATTAACAAGTTATACATTATGGACACGTATCACACACTCACGGCATAATTATTTCTTCCACCTCAGCTTACATTCCTACCCCCATGAACCATGGACCTTGCCGTTGGTGGGGAGGCTTGCGTGCCTCAGCGATACAGATGGCCGTACCGTGGGTGCAACCACAACGGAGGGGTATCTGTTGAGAGGCCAGACAAACGTGTGGTTCCTGAAGAGGGGCAGCAGCCTTTTCAGTAGTTGCAGGGGCAACAGTCTGGATGATTGACTGATCTGGCCTTGTAACATTAACCAAAACGGCCTTGCTCTGCTGGTACTGAGAACGGCTGAAAGCAAGGGGAAACTACAGCCGTAATTTTTCCCGTGGGCATGCAGCTTTACTGTATGGTTAAATGATGATGGCGTCCTCTTGGGTAAAATATTCCGGAGGTAAAATAATCCACCATTCGGATCTCCGGGCGGAGACTACTCAAGAGGACGTCGTTATCAGGAGAAAGAAAATTGGCGTTCTACGGATCGGAGCGTGGAATGTCAGATTCCTTAATCGGGCAGGTAGGTTAGAAAATTCAAAAAGGGAAATGGATAGGTTGAAGTTAGATATATTGGGAATTAGTGAAGTTCGGTGGCAGGAGGAACAAGACTTTTGCTCAGGTGAATACAGGGTTATAAATACAAAATCAAATAGGGGTAATGCAGGAGTAGGTTTAATAATGAATAAAAAATAGGAGTGCGGGTAAGCTACTACCAACAGCATAGTGAACGCATTGTTGTGGCCAAGATAGACACGAAGCCCATGCCTACTACAGCAGTACAAGTTTATATGCCAAGTAGCTCTGCAGATGATGAAGAAATTGAAGAAATGTATGATGAGATAAAAGAAATTATTCAGGTAGTGAAGGGAGACGAAAATTTAATAGTCATGGGTGACTGGAATTCGAGAGTAGGAAAAGGAAGAGAAGGAAACATAGTGGGTGAATATGGATTGGGAGAGAGAAATGAAAGAGGAAGCCGTCTGGTAGAATTTTGCACAGAGCATAACTTAATCATAGCTAACACTTGGTTTAAGAATCATGAAAGAAGGTTGTATACATGGAAGAATCCTGGAGATTCTAGAAGGTATCAGATAGATTATATAATGGTAAGACAGAGACTTAGGAACCAGGTTTTAAATTGTAAGACATTTCCAGGGGCAGATGTGTACTCTGACCACAATCTATTGGTTATGAACTGTAGATTAAAGCTGAAGGAACTGCAAGAAAGTTGAGAATTTAAGGAGATGAGACCTGGATAAACTGACTAAACCAGAGGTTGTACAGAGTTTTAGGGAGAGCATAAGGGAGCAATTGACAGGAATGGGGGAAAGAAATACAGTAGGAGAAGAATGGGTAGCTTTGAGGGATGGAGTAGTGAAGGCAGCAGAGCATCAACTAGGTAAAAAGACGAGGGCTAGTAGAAATCCTTGGGTAACAGAAGAAATATTGAATTTAATTGATGAAAGGAGAAAATGTAAAAACACAGTGAATGAAGCAGGCAAAAGGGAATACAAACGTCTCAAAAATGAGATCGACAGGAAGCGCAAAATGGCTAAGCAGGGATGGCTAGAGGACAAATGTAAGGATGTGGAGGCTTATCTCACTAGGGGTAAGATAGACACTGCCTACAGGAAAATTAAAGAGACCTTTGGAGAAAAGAGAACCACTTGCATGAATATCAAGAGCTCAGATGGAAACCCAGGTCTAAGCAAAGAAGGGAAAGCAGAAAGGTGGAAGGAGTATATAGAGGGTCTATACAAGGGTGATGTACTTGACGACAATATTATGGAAATGGAAGAGGATGTAGATGAAGATGAAATGGGAGATACAATACTGCGTAAAGAGTTTGACAGAGCACTGAAAGACCTGAGTCGAAACAAGGCCACCGGAGTAGACAACATTCCATTGGAACTGCTGACGGCCTTGAGAGAGCCAGTCCTGACAAAACTCTACCAACTGGTGAGCAAGATGTATGAGACATGCGAAATACCCTCAGACTTCAAGAAGAATATAATAATAACAGTCCCAAAGAAAGCAGGTGTTGACAGATGTGAAAATTACCGAACTATCAGTTTAATAAGTCACAGCTGCAAAATACTAACGCGGATTCTTTACAGACGAATGGAAAAACTGGCAGAAGCCGACCTCGGCGAAGATCAGTTTGGATTCCGGAGAAATGTTGGAACACGTGAGGCAATACTGACCCTACGATTTATGTTAGAAGCTAGATTAAGGAATGGCAAACCTACATTTCTAGCATTTGTAGACTTAGAGAAAGCTTTTGACAATGTTGACTGGAATACTCTCTTTCAAATTCGAAAGGGAGCAAAACGCTATTTACAATTTGTACAGAAACCAGATGGCAGTTATAAGAGTCGAGGACCATGAAAGGGAAGCAGCGGTTGGGAAGGGAGTGAGACAGGGTTGTAGCCTGTCCCCGATGTTATTCAGTATGTATATTGAGCAAGCAGTAAAGGAAACAAAAGAAAAATTCGGAGTAGGTATTAAAGTCCATGGAGAAGAAATAAAAACTTTGAGGTTCGCCGATGACATTGTAATTCCGTCAGAGACAGCAAAGGACTTGGAAGAGCAGTTGAGCGGAACGGACAGTGTCTTGAAAGGAGGATATAAGATGAACATCAACAAAAGCAAAACGAGGATAATGGAATGTAGTCGAATTAAGTCGGGAAGTGCTGAGGGAATTAGATTAGGAAATGAGAGACTTGAAGTAGTAAAGGAGTTTTGATATTTGGGGAGCAAAATAACTGATGATGGTCGAAGTAGAGAGGATATAAAATGTAGACTGGCAATGGCAAGGAAATCGTTTCTGAAGAAGAGGAATTTGTTAACATCGAGTATAGATTTAAGTGTCAGGAAGTCGTTTCTGAAAGTATTTGTATGGATTGTAGCCATGTATGGAGGTGAAACATGGACAATAAATAGTTTGGACAAGAAGAGAATAGAAGCTTTCGAAATGTGGTGCTACAGAAGAATGCTGAACATTAGATGGGTAGATCACATAGCTAATGAGGAGGTAGTGAATAGAATTGTGGAGAAGAGGAATTTGTGGCACAACTTGACAAGAAGAAGGGACCGGTTGGTAGGACATGTTCTGAGGCATCAAGGGATCATAAATTTAGCATTGGAGGGCAGCGTGGAGGGTAAAAGTCGTAGAGGGAGACCAAGAGATGAATACACCAAGCAGATGCAGAAGGATGTAGGTTGCAGTAGGTACTGGGAGATGAAGAAGCTTGCACAGGATAGAGTAGCATGGAGAGCTACATCAAACTAGTCTCAGGACTGAAGAAAACAACAACAACAACAGCTTACGTTACGAAAAATAACTTGTATGTTTGTCAAATATGAACCTGTTTTACCATCTGAAAGAAATACAAAGAACAAACTGACTTGTAAAAACTTTGCACTGTTTATTGTAGAAAGATACGTAACTTGCCTTGGCACTAATAACAACACAAATAAATGTACTGTTAGTAGCTACTGGATAAGTCACTTGGTTCGTGAGCTAAGAATTTTGTTCTTACTTAATGAGTCAGCACACAGCACTGCATACATCCATGCTTAGCAGGTGTTAGGTGTCTTCGGACTTCTGAAAGCCCCTCATATTTTGCCTACTAGGTGGTTTTCTAAAATCTCCTAAAACTGTACGTTTCTCATTGCTACCTGTTTATTGAGCAAGGTGGTGTGGGGAGATATCTGATAACAAAATACCTCCGTTTCCTCAAGGATATAAAAAAATCTATCTTTATGGCCTCTATGTAGCAGCTAAAATTGCGAGGTCAGATCAGGACGACCAAGTTCAGTGTCAACACGATGGACAGCAAAAATTCCCTTTCCTGCTATATCCCAACTCTCTAAGGCCGTATGATCACGAAATCTAATCTCAAGCGTTTTCCCAGTTTGCTTACGTAACGGGCATTGCAAGCACGACATTGTAATTTGTATACTCCCAATTTATGGAGAAAATTAGTTTATGGATGTTATTATCTACAACATGAGCAAGTTTGCTTTCAGTTGAAAAAAAGATAACTTTTTTTTTTCTTTTTAGAGCTAGAGAGTATCCTTGTATTCATAGCGCAATAATAGGACAACGTAATGAAAATCTTGTTGCTATCATTATCTTTATTAGTCACAACATTTATTCTTTCCTGTTCTCTTGTCTTTGCTATTTTATTGTAAATGATGCTTACATCACAAAGTTAAAAATGCCTTTTATGTTGACTGGGATGGTTAGATTGGTAATCTAAAGTGACATTAGTGCAAGTACACTTTCGAATAATTTCTATGGTATTTTTGCCATTTTCATTCATTATATTTTGATCGAGGAAAGCACTGAAGATAGCCACACACTAACTGAAATTGATATGGAATAAATAGATTAAAATTTACGGCCGCTGCTGCCCTTCTTCTACCTTGTGTTAGATTTCCTACGAGGGGTTAGGGATCTCGTTAATACGGTCGTGGAGCACGCTGTTCCAGATGGAAACAAACCTAAACACAATCTTTGTTTTTAAATTTCCTAGTGCTAAGAATAGCGCAACAGAATAATAAAATGGGAGTTTAACAAAAGCTAAAACAAGACAAAACTGAAACCTTAGTTCTCACAACGGATGTCACGCAATTACTCATGACATATGTAATTCGTTTGATGCAAATGTCTCAGCACTCTGTGTCCAACAACATATAGTAAATGGATAATACCTGACAAGGACCCCCCTGACGGCGAGGTCGCAAAAGGCCAATTATGTTTTCGGCGTTTCACGTCCCGCATGTTGTCTACCACGTAACCACAAACAGGGCATGGACCTGGAGAAATACAATGATGGGCACAGCATGAGGCTACGGAGTGTAGTTGAACACAGAGGAATTACTGCATTACACCTACAACAGGTGCCGACGCTGACATTGCGTCAGAAAGGACCCGGAGGAACTCCACAGAGTCAGAAAGAAGTGGCAGATGAAGTATCAGCGTTTTTGCAATATGTCAGTGGAATGCGTAGTGTCGTACACTGTGCGGACAGTGTACATGAAGAGTGCAATGACGACGATACGCGCTTAAGAAGAGAAAAAAATACTGAAGTTTAGCCACTTAGTTCATCGTTTTTGATGCACAGGGAGCCACAAATCCCGTTTCCAGTGAAACGTAGTAAGGGACAATCGTTGTCCAAGCAACGGGTACTAAACACAACTACATACATGAAAGATCATCTGCCATATAGTAAAAAAAAAAAGATTATGAACATATTTCGAATAAGTCCGTAGCAATAAGACCGTGTACTGCATAAGAAAAAAATACAGATATTCAAGGGAGGACAAGGCACACTTGCCGGTCGAAGTGGCCGAGCGGTTCTAGGCGCTACAGTCTGGAACCGTGCGACCGCTACGTTCACAGGTTCGAATCCTGCCTCGGGCATGGATGTGTGTGATGTCCTTAGGTTAGTTAGGTTTAAGTAGTTGTAAGTTCTAGGGACTGATGACCTCAGAAGTTAAGTCCCATAGTGCTCAGAGCCATTTGAACCAATGCACACTGGTTACAAAAAGCGGTGTTTTCGCGTTTCAAGGATGCTCGATACAATTGTAAGATTTGCATAGTATTAATATACTACGTTATGGACATCATATTGCGCACGAAGTAGATTACAGTGATTCAAGGGAATCAGTTGATGGTTGTACAACATCAAACACTGCTGCACTATTAGAAGACGTAAGATAACGAAACTTCAAACAAAGCCTCAATTTCACGATGCACGTCAAACTGCGGAATAGGTCTGAAAATATGTAGATCAAATAAACAACCGTTCAGTAAGGAAATTGCTTTGAACTGCGAGCAGTCAGGACTTGAAGAAGAAATGCACATGAAAGGAAACTTGGAAATTAGAGGTACCAAGAGAGTTACATAAAGATCAAGTAACATCAATGGTTTAACGCATTCGTATCAATTACGTCGACTGCTGGTCTGGATGGTAAATTTGCTGCAAAGTTATTTATTGAGCTACGAGAAGCTGGAAGTGCTCTGTCTCCTACGATCGCTTCTCGTGTGCGTTATCTTGCAGGAATATTTACGTCACAGCAAGCAAGAGTTGGGAAGAGCAAACTGTCTTCACTGAAAAATGTGTGACATACAACCTGGAACCACTGGACAAATTCAGCCTCTAGATGTTTTTTTTCCATGCCTACAAAACGTATTATCGCGCTATCTGCACCTACGCCTTAAAGGATTGTTTCTCGATGTCAGACTGTTTCGCATTCGGTCGCATGCCATTACATTCCATCAGTTATCATTAGCTCATTACACTAACAGATTCTATATGCTTTCTTTAAGAGGGGATACCTAGCTGAAAGTGATGCACAGTTTAAAACTCCCAAGAAGGTCGCCTTTCATCTTGGTGGTGTGAACCTTTGTGAACACTGTGGTACGCCAGTTTTCATTCGTTATTCATGGTGCAAGTCAGTGGTTTGGTTTGAACATTTCTTGTACGTCGACGATGTCCATTTTGTGAATTGTAATACATACATCCCATGGAAGGTTGATCACTGCACATCCCGAACTTTCATTTTCTGTCGCCCTCCTGTTGCACTTGGTGAGTCATTAACAGCTAATATTTTTCCAGCCATAACTATTAACACAACTGTTAGCATAACACTTTCAAGTGAGCCTTACTAAAGACCGGACTTGCGATCTCGCACTCAAGGGGTTCCTTGTGAGCTAGTGTGATAGGAAATTTTTCTCCAAGTCTCCATCTCCCCAAGACCACGCCTTGAAGTTAAACAACGATATGAACTTACCTCGATAGCTGGATATTTCATTTAAATGAAAATGTCATCACAGCTGAAGGCCTTAAATGTAGTTAGCACGTTCGATTACGTAATTCTTAAGTGAAAGGCGTAGAGGTTTGAATAAAGGTCAGAGGAATGAAACGTAAGTTCGTAAGACTCCCAAATATATGAACTTAATATATGGTTCAGAAACTGAATACGGAATCACATGTTTCACATATAAATCCCAATCAATGGACCATGAGCCCTTACATGTATAAAGTACAAAGAAATTTGCCATATATGCGTATTAACTATGTAATGAGCCAAAAAACAACGAGATAAACGGCCTGAATATTCGGATGACTGAGTAAAAATGGGATATTGATTCGCACGTCTTCTAACGAAATTGTGACAATAGACATCCAACGTTACTCACGCTATACACGACTGCAATGAGTCTCCCAGAAATAAATCCAATGTTCTACAATGTGGAAAGGCACATTATGTAAAAACACGTGAAATCAGCGTAAGCAGTCGACCATCTCTCCACACTGCAGAATGAAGTTGCTTCAGTATGTGCATTTCGTTACAAGACAAAAAGGCTGTACAAAACAAATCAGCACGTCCTCACTGCGCGAGGCAGAAGAAAGGAATGTCCATAGCTCGCTGACCATGCACACTCACTAACAGATTCTGCCACCAATTTTTGCTAGTGGCTGGCTCACGCAAAGTTCAGGCGACTTGCTAAGGCGCAAGTCATAATCTTCACCCAAAGAAACCTACACTAGCAAATGTAGAAGTGACTACAGATTCTTTGATACCTGAAAATGCCTACCGACAGGCAAACAAGTTCAAGATACGAAATGCATCTGACAGCAGACAACTTTCAATTTGTATGTGTTGTTACAGTTGGCGTGAGTTCATCAAAATCTTTCTGTTACCAAGAGATACGAGGGCACATATGTTTATTTCTGTTCCGGATCTCCTCGAAGTCAAAGATACGTAAATTGTTGTTCCAGGTTGATACAGAAACTTTACAACATTTTCGTATGATCGACTTAAAAAAGGTCTAGAATAACTTTTTAAATTCAGTGAGTCGCATTTGAAAATTCTTCGCGTTTTATTTTTTAATTGTTCCACCATGGTTTGGACATTTTTTGTTATCTTTCTGAATGTACCACATAAATCATCGCTTAGTGGAAGAGCTACATATTACTACTTTGAGGTCAACATTATACAAACATTTCAGTTGTGGCTGTATAATTACACACAATACCACTTTTCATAAAATGGCTTTGTTATGCAAATAACTGATAGTTGCTAAAATGTTGTCAAAATACACAGTGCCTTTAGTAGCTGAACGTAATTTTCACTATTTGTTTACGATGACTACTTTCATTTAGATTTACTTTATCTCTGCATGTTCCTACGGTACACATAAATTCACCAAGTGTTTGTTCCTGAAGTCACTGAAGTCAGTATTATAATTTAATGTAATTTATCTTCATAACATGACTGTTTTGGTTTTGCATATCGTTCCCATATTACAAAAATTCAAAATTGAAGGTAATACTATAATCTAAACGAACTGGGCGTGGGGCTAAAATTAGGTGTAATACACAAATTTAGATTTGGATTTTATCCAGACTACAATTTTAACAGAACCTATGATACATTTCGTATAATTTACACTCTTAACTTTGCATTTAGATGTGTATAATGAAAAGGTAACAGTTTTTTGTAGATATGCGAAATTTAAAACCATTTGTTTCACAAAATCTTATACAGTCCATACGTTTGTATTCTGTATGACTTTGATTGCTTTTTCAATTACTTCATAAGACGTAGTATCTGACTTTATCATCCCTCAATCACAAAGAAATAGCTTTTTAAGGTGTGAGATGTAATAATGTCAGACGCTGTCGGGTTGTAAGTGCCGCACATAAGAGAACTTGGTTTTTTTAAAACATTTCAAGAATACAAGACGAAAATTACATGTTTCTACAAGTATAAACCCCAACGACATTGTTCCGATACTTTTCTCATTTTGGTCCTTTGTTTTTTGATTTTTAAGCATATGAATCATATTGAACTACTTGATACACAGCCTATTTCGTCACACAAAGTAAAGTGCAATCTGATGAACTGCGATGGTACCGTTGCTATGATCTAGCATTTCACCAATGCGATCGATGTTGGTCTCCAGTAACATTGCAAGACAGAAAGTTTATTTTAGATTCAGATGATACGAACATTGCGTCAGATAGTAGATCCGGTATACTTATGGTAAGATTGGTTAATGAAATATTAGTAGCCACTTCATTGTCACTAACCTTTGAGGAGACAGACTATACGTAGTTAATAGCTTGCAAGAGATCTTCTCCCGAGTGTATGCCTATAATACGAGGTGAGGTTGACAGCGTTAAATTCTTGAAATTACAACTTAATAATAAATTTAGTCATGAGGAGCATACCGCGGTAATCCCGGAGTACCTAAAATAATCTTTATTTGCTGTGCAGATGTTGTCACCGGTGACATAAAAATAAATAATGATAGCACACATCGTTTACTTTCGATTAACGATGTTATACAGGAGCATTTTTTGGGGTTACTCATGAAGCCAACCTAAAGTTTTCCCAGTCCAAAAGCGTGCAATACGAATTATTTGCTGAACGAACTCAAGAGCGTACTGCAGAGACATGTTCACGGGACTGGGAACATTAACTACTGCTTCTCAATATAGTTATTCCTTGACCAAATTTGTCATAAACGATGTATCTATTTCTCATACCAACTGCTCAATTCGAGGAATCAATACTAGACATAAGAATAATCGTCATAATGATCTTGAAGTCGCTTGCTCTGGTCCCGAAAGCTGTCCATTTTCAATACACTGATAAATCCATAAAAAGGTAGTTATTAATAAAATTCAGTTGAAATAGATCCTATGGATTAATTTATGACCAACACCTACTCCACTGAGGAATTTTCTAGCAGAACCAACTGATGTATATACTGTTAATAATAAAAAATAATGTATTACCGGAAACTGAGTTATGCTCATCTTCAGAGCAGTAATATGATCAACGCAAATAAGTGTTATATTCTGATTTTTAGTTTAATGATTTGTTGCTAGAATAGCCTAAGAATTATGATATGCACCACATTGCACATCATTACACATTTTTAATTTTCCACGAAGATCATTTTACTGATGATGTGTGGAAGGTGCATTAGTATAATTTTTGTGAAGATGTGTTATATTTTTTTGTTTTCTAACATGTTATGGAGCCTTGTCGATCTCCTATGGATCTAAGAAACAAAAAGTATATACAATCTAATAATTCGTGGAATGTTAAGACTGTGAATCAAATCGAAACTTGAATCTAGGGCTAATAACACGAAGACACGTGTAGTGGAACGAACATGTAAGATAAGTAGTAAGAATGTCGAATGCAAGGTTGTTCTTAGGTATGCTGAAACTGCAGTGCATTTGCCCACAAAGCTGCATATAGGACGCTGCTGATATTTATTTTAGCGTATGTTCCAGTGTTTCCAGTCGGTATGACAGCGGACTTCAAAATATCTTCGAGACGGTGAATTAGGTTCGTGATAGGTCGGTATAGCTCACACAGAAGTGTAGCAGTGGTGTCTCAAGCAACTTAAATGGGAACTGTTGCAAGAAACGTGTCCTTATTTTTGCCAACTCCTGAGTAGAGTTTAGAGCAGCTGCATTCGAGGTAGATCTTTGAAAAACTGAAGACCTCGGTTGTAAACAAAATTGAAGACTATGATATGTATGTATATATAGGGTGTCCCATTTAACTTGACCACCCTAAATAACTATTCGTCCAGGTGCAAATTACAAAATGTTTCAAGTAAGTGTTCTTTAGCCGTCAGGGGGACATCAATCAACATGATTGCCTTTGTTGTAGCTTTGTTTGTTACAAAGATATCAACAACGGTATGACTTTTTTAAATGGCACCCTTTACTTTTTGTTCGGTAATTCATTGCCTTTCTTAAAGACTTATTAAAAATGTATCTCAGTGTACGATTCTGTGACACACAACATTATTAACTACATAACACAACATCGACTTTGAGCCCGGGATCACAAACTCGTCCACTTGCTGGAATTGTCAGAAAACAAATGAAAACCAAGTAAAAACATAACACAAAATTGACTTAGTCTCTCCTGCTCCACTGCCCACGAGTAGAACACTCAAAGGTGCTCGACGTGGTGACCCTGGATACCGATACACTGGTGCACTCGCTGAATGAAGCAATTATTTACTGATTCCAGTGATTCCTACTGAAGAGAATTACAAGTAAGCACGGTACTTTGCTGTATGTCCTCTGGAGTTGTTGGAATATCGTGATAGACAACGCCTTTAATGCATTCCCAAAGAAAAAAGTCCAGAGGATTTAAATCAGGACACCTAGCACACCAAATAACTGTTCCTCCTCGACCAATCTATCTGGCAGGATAGCTTCGGTTCAGAACACGACGTGCACGCAAGACGTCATGTGCTGGACACCCATCGTGTTGATACCAAATAAGAATTCTAATTCTTAGCGGCACTTCATCCAGAAGAGGAGGAAGAATTCGTCTGAGGAAGTTGGCATACTGTGTGCCGTTTAGACTATCATTGATGAAATAAGGGCCAATAATTGTAGTACCAAGCATCCCACACCAGACGTTAACTCTCCATTGACGCTATGTTCCACCTGTCGCAGCCATCGTGGGTTGTCGCTGGACCAATAACGCATGTTCCTTGTATTTACCTGTCCTCTGAGAAAGAATATTCATCGGTAAGTAGAACATTGGAGAAGAAGTTCGGGTTGGCGAGGATTTGCTGCTGCGCCCACTTACAGAACTGTACATGATTCTGGAAATCATTCCCATGCAATTCTTGATGTAGGTGTACATGGTAAGGATGGAACAGGTGACGTGTAAGAATACGACATACACTAGTTTTAGGAATGCCTGTCTTGTGTTCAAGCTGTCGTGCGCCCACATGTGGATTCACAGCAAGGAAGCGAAAACAGTAACTTCGGCAGCTTCGCTTGTACGAGTGCTACGACGATTGCGTTGTCGTGGGTTGAAACTTCCGTTTCCTGAAGCGTCGCAGCAGGACGAGAAAACATAGGTCGGTAAGGTGGGTTCTTGTCAGGATATCGCTCTCTGTACAGTTTCGCTGCCTGCGTAGTATTTCGCATACCTTCAACAACAACAACAACAACAACAAAAACGTTACGTCGATGCAGGTCATAGGAAGGACAGCCTTTACTGTATGCCTACTCTACACAACAGTATTTAAAAGGACTAAACTACTGTACTAAATGTACCTGTACATAAGAAAACAGTATTGCAATTACTGTTCTGCTAATTTACATTTCCCCATAGATGAGTAGCATTTCTACCTGCTCTTCGTTGGTGTACATTCCACTCACACAACTCTGCAACTGACGATGGTTGACGGAATGACGGGTGTGCATTCTACTTATGTTTACATTTGTCCTCTGTCAACGCCAACAAGTAGATGTGTTCCATTACCCCGAGTACCTGCACTAAGCCCTGGGAGAGTCAACGTCAGTGTTGTGTTATGTAATTAATAACGTTGTGTTTCAGTGAATCGTACACTGTGATACATTTTTGAATAGGTCTTTAGGAGAGGAAATGAATTACCGAATAAAAAGTACAGGGTGTCATTCAAAAAAGTCATACCGCAGTTCGTATCTTTGTAAAACACAAAGCTACAACGAAGGAAGTCATGCTGATTGATGTTCCCCTGACGGATAAAGAACATTTGCTTGAAACATTTTGTAATTTGCATCTGGACAACAGTTATTTAGAGTGGTCAAGATAAATGGGACACACTTTATATATGAAACGTCACTGTCAGACCTCAGAAAACCAAAAATTAAAATGATCCGAATTGTTTCAATTTATGATACTGAGGTCTGCATTCTCAATTTTTGCAATTGTACACGGTGGTCCACTGATCGTGACCTGGCCAAATATCTCACGAAATAAGCGTCAAACGAAAAAACTACAAAGAACGAAACTCGTCTAGCTTGAACGGGGAAACTAGATGGCGCTATGGTTGGCCTGCTAGATGGCGCTGCCATAGGTCAAACGGATATCAACTGCGTTTTTTTTTTCAATAGGAACCTCTATATTTTATTATATATTCGCATAGTACGTATATGATTTCAGTTCTTTCGAACATGTCTCGTTGTTGGTATTTAAGAGGCAAGTTAGTTGTCTTGAGAAATAGTTCAGTGAAGTTTCGATAAAATCTCATAATTAAATATTTCAAGTACATCCATTGTGATTTTTTAAAATCGTGTATTCTATGCAAAACATCGTTATTAAAATGTATCAGTGGTTATTTAACACTATTTGCTTGCACACTGACTGCAGTTAACATGGATCAGTATCGAGGGCGCCCGTACAATAGTTTGCAGCGTGTGGGGGCGGAGCGGGGAGCCAAGACCTGGCGGGCATGGAGAATTTTTAACACTTTGGAAGATGAATGGCGGCCTGTACTACCCATAAAAAAGTGATAGTTCCGACCCTGTTAAAAACCTGCGAAATACCAACTCTTATATAATTTTCTTGAAAGAAAAACACCTGACTACACTCTATGAGGGAGACACAATGACTGCCCCCCCCCCCCCCCCTTTACTTCATATATGGTTGCCCTAGATTAGCTTTGACATACCACAGTTACTTCTTTACGAGATAATGGAACCTCACTGTGAGACCTTATGAAACACAAATTTAAAAGACCAGAATTGTTTCAGTTTATGATACTGAGGTCTGCATTATCAATTTTTGCAATAATAAAGTATAACAACCCTAAAATTTAATCTATGATTCAGTAGTATGTAACACTAATTTTACTGTCGTCTTACTGCAACATGTAAACAACGTTAAAGATAGTCCTGAATGTTTCTGTTATCACACTGTCACATAAATTCTCGTACACAATGGTAAGGTATAAAGCTTAACATTGTTTACTTTGCTCAAATAATAGTTTACATTTATATGATTAAAAAAATTTTCTGAAGCGCTTTTGCCTTCAGTAATATTTTTAGGATCTCCATTTGAGTCGTAGTTACCCACATTATACACGGATTCGTAGCAATCGTTTGTAAAAAGCATTTTCCTTGCACCAACGCCACACGCATTACTACTACTGGCAGCCAGAGTTTTGGCGCTTACCACTGTTTTACATGCACGCTGCTGACAAAGTTTCCATTAGCGAGAATTTGAAATTAGAGACGGAGCCGCCATTTCTCAGTTTATCGTTGAATTCTCAGTTAATATGAATAACACACATTTCTTGCTATTTTTATTGGCTTTTGGGACTTACCCCTACAGCCATCTCTATAGTACAATGTCAGTTATGGCTATGCAAACGTAAGGACAACACCCAGTCCCTTAGCGGAGAAAATCTCCAAACCAGGCCAGGAATTGAACCTGGGCCCCTTCGGTTAGCAATCCGCCGGACTGATCGTGTAGCTATCGAGGCGGATAAATAGAGCACATCACTTCCCATGTTTTAAGTTCAATAACTCTGCTTCTCATGAAGTGTCTATTACCAATGTTTACAGCCGAGGTTTTCAATTTAGCTGCCTCCATCTTACATTTCGCATATGACTCATACGAATAAGAGACGTTAGCACTCTTGCAGAGACACGCCGTCGGTTTCTTTCACTCTACACACGAAAATAGCAGAGTAGCGAGAGACTAGTATTTGTGCGAAGTACTTTTAACCACTCATTACACAACAGCTTGTAGAACTTAATTTTAGATATAGATACGAATCAGCCTTTCACAACTTAAATGACACGTTCCAGTCCGTCTAAATCTATCACGAAAGTTAGAATTAATGAAGCAACCACTTTTGCATTCATTCTTTTGGAGCGCCGTAAACGGCACTGTAAGAAATCCCGCATCGACTTTCTAGGAAGAACCTGGTACCTAACCAGAGAGTGTCTGGAGGAACAGTTGTACGGAGAATTCGTACTTGTCTGCGGTTTGGTATCCTTGACATATTAAGTGCACCGCCTGCCCCCCTCTCACCGCTGCCGACAATCGCTTCCCGTCTCCCCCTCTTACCTCCCCCTCTCTACACTCTCCCACTGCGATTTAAGCAGCCGCATCGCCTTGACAATATGAAATACGTGTTCAGATGAAGGATGAAGTTGTTGCAAATAGAGTTCAGGTTCAATGGGAGTAATTGGCTTTTAGTTCCAGATTACTAAATTTCGCACAAACAAGACTCACATTCAACATTACATACATTTTCACGAGATTAAGCATTTTCAATGAAATACTGGCATCAAGATACTTTTGATTAAGGTAAAGCTATCCTCAGTCGGAAGGTTAGCTTTGAAGCCTGAGTGCTTTAGCGGGCATGGTCCTGTGAGAGGAGGTGTCTTCCTCCAACCTCTGAGCTGACTCACTCATCCAGTTACAAGGGAAATTAACGTTTAACATGGACTCCGAACCTAGGCGTTCCTTTCGTTGCTTCCGTTCACAAATCAGCACGGTTTTAGAAAGCAACGCTCGTGTGAAACTCAGCTTGCCATTTTCTCACGTGATGTACTGTGAACTTTGGATGGAGGGAAACAGGTGGATTCCATATTCCTACGTTTCCGATAAAGCATTTGACACGGTGACACACTGCCGATTTTCAACGACATGAGTGGCTCGTAGACACCTCTAGTAACAGAACCCAATATGTTGCCCTCAACGGCGGGTGTTCATCAGAGAAAAGGGTATCGTCTTCAGTGTCCCAGGGAAGTGTGACAGGACCGCTGTTATTTTCTATATACATAAATGACGTGGCGGCCAGGGTAAACAGCAATCTGCAACTGTTTGCTGACGATGCTCTAATGTATGGGAAAGTGTCGTTGTTGAGAGATTATGGGAGGATGCAAGATTACTTACACAAAATCTGTAGTTGGTGTGATGAATGGCAGATAGCTTTATATGAAAGAGAATGAAAATTGGTGGAGATGAGTAGGAAAAAGAAAGTACAGTATTATTAGCGTGCTGCTTGACACAGTGACGTCACTTAAGTATCTGAGCGTAACGCTGAAAGGCAATATGAAATGGAATGAGCATGTATGGATTGTAGTAGGGGAGGCGAATGGTCGACTTCTGTTTATTGGGAGAGTTTTAGGAAAGTACATATTTAAAGGAGACCACATGTAGGACAATAGTACGACCCATTGTTGAGCACTGTTCGAGTGTCTGGGATCCACACCAATTCGGATTAAACGAAGTCATCGAAGCAATTCAGGCGCCGGCTTCTGGATTTGTTACCGGTACGTTCGAACAACATGCAACTAATATGGAGATGCTTCGGTAGTTCAGACGGGAATCGCTGTAGGAAAGGCGACGTTCTTTTCGAGAAACATCTTTTTTTTTTAGTCATCAGTCCTCTGAGTGGTTTGATAGGGCTGTCATCTCAGAGTAGCACTTATAACCCACGTCCACAATTATTTGCTGCTTGTATTCCAACCTTCGTCTTCCTCTACCGGTTTTGCCCTCTAGAAGCACTACTGGAAAAATTTAGAGAACCGGCATTTGAGGTTGACTGCAGAACATTTCTACTGCCACCAACGTACATTTCGCGCAAGGATCATGAAGATAAGATCAGAGAGATTAGGGTTCTTACGGAAGCATATGAACAGTCGTCTTTCCCGTGCTCTATTTGCGACTGGAACAGAAGAGGAAATGACCGGTAGTGGTAGAGGCTACCCTCAGCCACGCACCATACCGTGGCTTGCGGAGTATGTACGTAGAGATAAATGTAGAACGTAACATTACTTGAGGTGAATTGTACGACTGACTGCGGTCTGAATCCTGACATATGAATTTGTAGCCTGGCTTTTAGGGTCTCAGCCAGAGCCAAAACTGGGATTACTCTCAACGAGCCACTGTAGAAAAAAGAGTCCCTAGTATTAAAAACCCTCATTAATCCCCAGAACGTTTGTCGGTAGAATGGAGGCTCACCACGTACCCGAAAGAGTAACTGAGAAATACCTGCATTTTTGAGACATGTGGTTGTCATGATGAATGCATCAGTTCGAATCTAGAAGTACATAAATGTCATAAACCCTAACACCTGCTGCAGAAAGGATTTGTGAGCCCATCAGCAACTTGCCTATCAGTGTTGCTCCTTAATAATTCGCTTCACATCTGCGCAGGTACTCTGAATAGACTGATCAACGCTATACAAATGAATTTCGAAAATCTTATAAGCACTGTGCCATTTGTCAACGATCGTGTGAAGGGTCTATGGTAACTACTTCAATTTGAACAAAATCGTGGAAAGCTGCAGCACTCAAGAATGAGTTAATGACAGTGGTTATCATGTTAGTTCAGACTGTAATAGGTAATTTAGCAATTCAGTGGTTTGTTACCGGTACGATTGATCAATAGCAGAGTGTTAGGGTGTTGCATCGTCAACTCAAATCGGATTGGAGGGGAGATAGCGTTCATTTCGCAAAACACTATTGAGAAAATTTAGAGAACTTACTGCAGAACGCTCCTACTGCCGCGACGGCCGCTGTGGCCAAGCAGTTCTAGGCGTTTCAGTCCGGAATCGCGCTGCTGCTGCGGTCGCAGATTCGAATCCTGCCTTGGGCATGGATGGGTGTGATGTCCTTAGGTTAGTTAGGTTTAAGTAGTTCTAAGTCTAGGGGACTGATGACCTCAGATGTTAAGTCCCATAGTGCTTAGAGCCATTTGAACCATTTTCCTACTGCCGCCAACGTAATGATCACGAAAATAAGAGAAGGGCCCACACGGAGGCATATAGATAGTCAGTTTCTCTCCTTCTACATGCAAATGGAACAGGTAAGGAAATGATTAGTAGTGTTACACAGTGCTCTCCACCTTGCACCAAACGGTGGTTTGGGGAGCTGTGGTCTCACAGATCAGTGTTAAATTCATCACTGGACGCTAGTACTTCCTCAGTATAGTGAAAAAAGTTACCATTCCACGTGAGTTTCCATGCTGAATGGTGTCTCTGCTTGCACGTGGTGGGCAACAGAACACAGTTTGACAAATGTGCATTGAGCACCACCTCACTTCAGGCGTGAACCCAGCGTGCAGAACTTGGGAGGGGGTGGGTGGCGACAGTTTGTTGCTGTCTCTTCCCCCACCTGTCCCCATCCTCACTGCAAATATTGCTTACGGTCATTCTATTAAAGTGGTACAGATGCCAACCATTTCAATAATAATAACAATACTAAATCATTTGAAATATTTTAATATAATATTAGTTGGTTTACATCCACATTTAGCGCACAGCTTTAGCATACTCATTAAGAAATTACAGTTCAGAGAAATATAGCACCTAAAAGGAATTCGTTCAAAAACTTCACTAAAATGTATGTTCTGTAATTAACTAAGGGGGTGCAGCAGTAACAAACTCTCACAACTTTGACAACATCACAATTTAGGCAATATAAAATCAAAATATGCCCTCACTTAAAGTGACTGTGAAAGCCAGTCTGAATGCTATAGCTTTATGACCATGTGAATGACGGGAATGGGATGTGATGCCAATGCGTGAAGTGTGGCGGTAAGGGCCTGTTGGCACAGGGGCTCTAATGTTACAGAATTAGCGATTTACACACAGCAACGGAAGTGGCACACAGGGCTGGAACACACTTATGCATCCATCTCGGCAGCCTCGATGTCGCCGGCATGGTCAGAGCTAGCAGCACAACAGAAGCGGGGCCGTGTCATGTGACCAGCCGAGCCGGTGGCAAGCGTTGGCCTTTTGACAGACACCCAACAGCATGATAACACGGTTCACGAGGGTGCACTAGTGGACATCAAAGTCAGCGCCCCAGTACGCTCCTAGCAGCTCTGCACTGGGTGGCTGTGGTTGTGCAGAGTTATGTCTTTCCACCAGAGGAAAGCCATGGACACTTTTGCTTGTAAATGTAAATCACGGGGCATCAGCACCTAGCACGTCTCCCTGGAACAGTGACAGTTCGACAGAGTGCCTAACACTATAATTTTGGCCAAGTGATCTGGTGGTAGAAGGCTCGAAGTCTTCACACAAGCATATGAAAGTAGAGGGGGCTGAGAGGACACACACCTGCATGAAGTCAGGATAGCTTTTGGGGACCTGTGAAGTGTTTTCGATACTAGTACTCGTAAAACATCGTTAGAGTAGCATTATTTATTAAAAGTGTTTACAACTCACTGTTGTTCTGCACCAGCCATGGCTGATGCTCAAATCAAATGTGTGTTGAATTCCACCGGACATCAGTCAAGTCAGCTCAATGTCTGCATGCGAATTTGGTACTGTGAAGGTTGCCATTGAGCAGCTGCAGACATTGTCCAAAAATGCTGGACTGTCCTCAGTCCCACTCTGGACTTTTGAAGACCAGTCTGTGATGTAGCTGGTGTTGGTAGTCATGTGGTCGGCTAATCGCCTCCATAATGGCCTGGTAGGTTTCGGCAAGCAGAGGCACCTGAGTGTTGAACAGGAATGTGGACCCCAGGGGGGCTGTTGTTGGTTTCTGCATTGAAATTCAGTGCAGCCAGCACTCCATGATGTGGTGTTGTCAGGAGAAAGTGAGGTCCCCCATCGGTAGATGATAACTGGCGAGCAATATGGAGATCATCAGGTGAAGACTATCATCTTTGAGTACATCATCAGGTAGTTCATAGATTGTACTAGAGCATCTCGGACATAGATTCACTATAGTATCGTAATCATGGTATTGAGTGCTATTACTGTGAATGCGATTGATCCCAATGATCAACTCATGATGAGTTCTGGAGGAAAGGGGCGTTTAAAGGGAGATGGCGTGTTGCTATATGCGAGGCTTTGTCATAATGGCCGCTATGTCCTCCCTATTCTGCTATACTCACTTAAGTGGCTGGTAACTGCTGTGCCAGTTCTTGCTGTGTTCTCTTGTGAAGGAGATAGAGTTTCTCGCCCCATATCTTACAAGCTAACAAATATCCTTGTCTCTGTTCCTTTGGTTTTTTGTTCCATTATCCTTACTGCTGAATGTGTACCCACATTCTGCAGATGGTGTCACAGTGTGTTGGCAACCTAACCCACCTGAAATATACTGGCTTACTTCCTGGTTCCACCCTGGCACGACTTGTGTTTGCCTGGGGTGATATGAATGTGTTTTAATAACTTTTTTTATAATTTATACTCCTTATATTCTGAGCTGTAACAAGAGGATGGCTACTCACAACAGCTAAGTTCAGCAGGTCAGGCTGTCTGATGTCTCGAAGGTAGTTGCCATCGGGTAAATGGTAGTCAGTATGTCACTGGTCCTGCTTACTGGATATAGCTCATTGCAGCTGAACAGAAGAAGGATTCAGACGTCTGAGTGATAGTAGTTGTCCTTCAGGAGCAAAGACGTTATCTATTCGTGAGGATGACTGAATGTGGCCTGCTTTTCTGTGCCCATCAGTGTTGTTCACCATACCACAGAGCCCCAACCATTCGTTTTAGTTTGTTACTTTCTGAAGTGTCAGTGTGCTGAAAGTCGTTCTTGTGTATTATTTACGTTTCGTTACTCCATTGTGTGTGGTTGGCAGAATGACGCAATGCTTCCTTCACGGTGAGGTCATAGTGATGTGTAGCGATGATCTCCGTTACATGTCAAGATAGTAACAGTATCAACTCTCCTGCCTGTTTCACATTTCAAAGCAGATGTTTTGCATGAACCTGCCTTGGCTTGGCGCTGGCGAAAAAGAAACTTAAACAATTTTACATTCGCCCTGGACATACTACTGTCACACAAGGGCTGTTTCTTTCAGTCATTTCCACTTATGCTCAGGATGATTTTATGATTTTCCTCCCTCCGTCTTCCCCTACAACTTCCCGTGGTTTGGCAGTTCTTGCTGTGGACTTAGAAACTGTGTCAGATGAGTTGTTACTAGCTGATAAGGTCAACCAGGGAATGTGCTGCTTTACCTGGTGAGACTTGCCTTATTGCTTACTATTTAGTTTTCTTAAAAAATATCAACTTCCATCAGCAGTTACTCAAGTACATATCTCCTGTGGATATACTTACCTTGTTGCCATTGTTTGTCCAGGGTTGCAAGTCCTCAATTCCATTATGTATTTGACATGCTCTTAACGTCGTAATAACAGAAAAAACTTTGAGTAATATTTATATATTATTGTACGGTAAAAAGAACAGTAAAAGTATGTTGATCTGAAATATTCCACTGCCTCAGTGTTGCGACATTAATCATAGGGCTAAACACGTCCAATAACTGTCAAAGCGTCTGCTAGCTACACTCGCCGATATCGTGTCAAGACCGTAACCAACCCAAGTGGCCACCTCCAACTGAGAGTCCTGCTTTTACTCTAGGGGCTTGTAACGTCAGTCTCATGGGGTCAGACAAGAACTATGTCACAATTACAACGTGTAATTACGAATTAAATAATGTTCCATATAAATTTGTGATGCAGGTTAAGTGTACACACAGTCCGTTGTATCCAAATGATACGTTGTATTCCTTTGAAATTGCTGGTTCTCTACGAATGCATTTGTGTTTATTATTTATTCACTGAAGAAAGGGGAGAGATCGTGGAAACTGAAAACATACAAAAACAAAAATCAATAGAAAAGTGAGACTAGGTACTAGAATTGAAATATTTTGAGCTCGTCCTCCCTGCCTAAAATGACTTTTCTAGAAAAAGTGTGAAAATTGAGATAAACAATGCTCGTATTGCAGCTCTGGAGGAATACTTCATGGAAGATACTGTCCACAAGAAATGTTAAGTCACTGCGAATAATAGATGGTTCTAACTTACGGTGTACGGTACAAAGTTAGAGATAATTTCTAAAAGAGAAACGATGTACGCAAACTTGAACCACGGGAAGAAAGCGGATAAGTACAGGTAGGAAGATCGATATGGAAGTGGACTGACAGTTTCACGACAGTCTATTTAGTGACCGAAAGTGTCCGTTAGATTACATGAAAAACAACATGTTTTAAGTAGCTTCTTGTTTGCCGGCCGGTGTGGCCGAGCGGTTCTAGGCGCTTCAGTCTGGAACCGCTCGACTGCTACGGTCGCAGGTTCGAATCCTGCATGGACTGTGCGGCTGATGCCGGCGGAGGTTCGAGTCCTCCCTCGGGCATGAGTGTGTGTGTTTGTCCTTAGGATAATTTAGGTTAACTAGTGTGTAAGCTTAGGGAATGATGACCTTACCGGTTAAGTCCCATAAGATTTCACACACATTTGAACATTCGAATCCTGCCTCGGGCATGGATGTGTGTGTTGTCCTTAGGTTAGTTAGGTTTAAGTAGTTCTAAGTTCTAGGGGACTGATGCCCTCAGATGTTAAGTCCCATAGTGCTCAGAGACGTTTGAATCATTTTAGCTTCTTGTTTACAAATCGGTTTTAATCGAAAGCAATCGATTTGGAATAGACTGAACCAGTAAATACCCGACTCTTTAATGAGTCAGGTTCTCATGTATAAAACAGGTTCAAACGTCTGATTACTTAACAAATGCATGTAAGTCAGAAAAAGTTTCAAAAAGGAAAGAAGCTACGTGTATATGTTTGATAAAAGTCGCAAAGTGCTCTCATTTTCAAATAGTAGATGAATGCAGTCTGGGTAATTTGCGCATCTTGAGATACACTGCCTCAAGACATAAACACTGTTTCTAACTGTTACACTTGTCTTGCTGCGTTAAAATCTTACCTTAACATTACACTGAGGAGACAGAAGGCATGGGATAACGATACGCACCATACAGATGGCGGTAGTATTGCGTACATAAGGTGTAAAAGGGCAATGCATTGGCGAAGCTGTCATTTGTCCTCAAGAGATGCATGTGAAAAGGTTTCCGACATGATTATGGCAGTACGACTGAACTTAACTGACCTTGAACACGGGACGGTAGCTACAGGTAGACGCGTGGGACATTCCAAGAAGCTCGGAACATTCCATTACGGAAACAGGAAATTCAGTTCACCGAGAACAGCAGAGCTCCTACTTTCAGGCATTACCTATATGGTGTAAAGTTGCCAGTGGTAACAGACAAAGAACAGTACGTGAAATAACCGGGGAAATCACTGTGGAACGTAGGACGAGCGTATCCGCAAGCACAGTGCGGCGAAATTTGGTGTTAATGGGCTATGGCAGCAGACGACCGAAGCGAAAGCATTTGCAAACTGGAGGGCATTGCCTGCAGCGCGTCTCCTGAACTCTTGGTGACTGGAAAACCGTGGCCTGGTCAAATGAGTCCTGATTTTAGTTGGTAGAAGTTGTTAGCAGGGTTTGGAATGGGGCGCAGACCTTACCAAACCATGGACCCAGATTGTCACCAAGGCATTGTTCAAGCTGCTGATGGCTCCATAAAAGTGTGGGCTTTTTTTTTTTTTTTTTACTTTACATGGAACCGATCATTGACTGGAAATAGAGACTGTTTTCAGCCCTTCACGGAAATCATGTTCCCAAACAACGATGGAGTTTTTTATAGATGAAGATGCGCCATGTCACCAGGTCACAGTTGTTCGCAGCTGGTTTTAAGAACATTCTGAACCATTCTAGCGACTGATGTGCCCAACAAGATCATCTGACATGAATCTCATCGAAAATACAAGTATATGGGATATGATCGAGGGTACAGTTCGTGCACAGAATCCTGCACTGGCAATACCTTCGCAATTGTGGACAGCTGTAGAGGCAGTATGGGTCAGTATTTCTTCAGGGGACTTCATAAGACTTGATGAGTCCACGCTACGTCGAGCTGCTTCACTATGCCGGGCAGAAGGAAGCCCGACACTATACTGGGAGGTATCCCGTGACTTTTTACACCTGAGTGTACACCTCTCAATGAGCAGGTTAGGACAGAATTTTAGCCGGCCGCGGTGGCCGTGCGGTTCTAGGCGCTGCAGTCCGGAACCGCGGGACTGCTACGGTCGCAGGTTCGAATTCTGCCTCGGGCATGGATGTGTGTGATGTCCTTAGGTTAGTTAGGTTTAAGTAGTTCTAAGTTCTAGGGGACTGATGACCTAAGATGTTAAGTCCCATAGTGCTCAGAGCCATTTGAACCACAGAATTTTAAATTCTTAAATTCGGCCAATAATTACATGAAATACTGAAAATCAAATTTTTATTGTCTTTGGAAGTCACTGGACAGGCATTCTGCAACTAGAACCAGATAAACTGGATTAGCTCTTTAGTAATATTCACTTCCCAGTCACATTAATGTGACCTGTCAAAAGCATAAATTATCACCTTTTGCGGCACGGACGTGCAGGAAAAAGAACCACTGAGGTTTTAAAAGATACCGACAGGCATGTGGGGAACCACGGTGATTCCAGTGCCGTGGCAAAGTGCGGTAGGTTTCACGGTTGAGGCTCCACGACGCGAACAGCCTGATCAACGTGGTCCCATAGATTATCGATTGGGTTTAAATCAGGAGATGTTTGCTGGTCAGGAGCGTACGATAAACTCACCCTGGTGGTCTTCGAACCTGGGCATACACTGCGAGCTGTGTGACACGTTACATTGTCCCGCTGACAGATGCCATTGTGCTGAGAGAAAACAAACTGTATATAGGGGTGGACTTTGTCGTCAAACATAGACGCATACTTGTGTTGATCCATTGTGCCTTTGAGAATGACGAGACCTCCCAGGAAATGCCACAGCTGATCACATTAATGTGACTGGAAAGTGTATATTACTAAACAGCTAACCCTGGTCATCTGGTTCTGGTTGCAGAATGCCTGTCCAACGGCTTCCTGGGGCAACAAAAATTTAATCATTATTTCATGCAATTATTGACCGAATTTAAAAATTTAAAATTCTGTCATAAAATACTCATTAAGAGGTGTACATTCGGGTGACAAAAGTCATGGGTACCTCCCAATATCGTGTCGGGCCTTCTTTTGCCCGGTGCAGTGAAGCAGTTTCCCAGACCATGACGTTCCCTCCTCCGGTCTCGACCCTTCCGACGATTGTAGCAGGGCATACCATCTGTCTGATGGAGCACAAAACGTGATTCATCAGAAAAGGCCAGTTGTCGCCCTTAGTGGACGTCAAGTTGCAGTAGCGGCCTGCAAATTCCAGCCTTCGTCGCCGACGAATAGCAGTCAGCATAAGTGCATGAACAAGGCACCTACTGCGGAGGACCAGTCGCTGAATGGTCATTGAAGAGACACTGCTAATAGCCCGTTGGCTCATCTCGGCGGTCAGTTCCTTCATCAATTGCACGTCTATTCGCCCACACGTATCTCCACAGCCGACATTCACCCCTGTCATCTATGGCCTGTTGTGCACCACGGTTGCCTCGGCGCTATGGTTGGATAGTGTCATTTTGCCATGCACTGTATACTTTAACCACAGCGGCAAGCTAACAAATAACATACTTAGCCGTTTCGGAAATGCTTCCACCCTTGGACCGGAAGCGAAAGATTATTTCTTTTTCGCCATCAGATAAATCGCTCGGTTTCCGCGTTTAGACAACGACAGCACTGTTTCACCTGCCCTCCCCCCCCCCCCCCACAATGGCTTTATACACACCCCTCCTCCTCCCCCCTCACCTACTGCTAGTGCTGCCGTCTGTGAGTGGTTATTGCACGTTGACGTCGAACATACGCGTTTGCCACATAAATATGACTGGATCGTGCAGATGGCCGCAATATTTAGAAAACAGCCGCGAGTGCATTACAATCACACTAGCTGCAGTGTTACAGATCAGGCCACAAGCCCATCTATGTGTGTAAGTATTTACAGTAGCATCTAAAAAGTATTCTGTGTTAAATGCAGCCTGTAATTTATAGAAGTAAAATATGAAAATTCCTCACCATTTTTGAGACCCTCGGTTGTCATACTACTGTATTCCCCAAAGGTTATCTGCGAAATTTGAAAAGTAAAAACACGAGTATAAATAATTTCACTGAAACGTGTATTGGGGGTCATGATTTCCGTGATATTAGAAATGAAGTGAGAAACGTAAATAAGGAAATAAAGTCTGTGAAAACGAAACAAAATAGGAAGCGTAACAGGGTGAGTAGAGAAAGATTATCTTTGAAAACTGTAGGAAACGATCCTAATGACAGGGGTAGTAAAGCGAAACAGAGAAAAAGATGAATAACGCGGAAGAGTAATGACCAACGCTAGAAATTTGGAAGACGAAGACGAATGACACAGGACTTGTTTTCGGGAGAAACTGAATTCAAATCAGGTCAGATGTTACAGATTTGGATTTCCTGTGTTTTCCTCAAATCATTTTAGGCGAATACAGATATGTCAACTTTTTGGCCACGACCTGTTCCTCAGTGAGTCGGAGAATGTGCTTCAGTACCTTAACTCCTCGACATAACGTTAGGCTCTTAATCTTCACTCCATCCTTTTGCTGATGACTGTCTTCATATCAATACACATGACACGAACCGCCCACTGAGAAACGAACAGAGAAATGAGACGCTTCCGACAGTCAACAAATTACATGTGGACGTTTCCTGTACGGCTGTCTGTTCAGCCGTCTCCGCCCCGGATCTCGGTGCCACACGGCGCGGCACCTGCTGGGTAGACGTTTGCACGTCTAGCGTCGCGTGACGCGACCACCTGCGTCCTTGATGGGGTCTTGCTGCGTTTTCTTTCGTAGCAAAACAGTCCTTCCAGTACCAGTTGCAGCCTTGGCTTATGACGCATGAGCACGTAATGACTACTCCAGGCCTATGGCTATTATGTCGTCAACCAGCATGCTGTTTTGTGGCGCATCCGCAAAGAGTGTGAAGAAAGTAATGACTGTCTCTTCTTACTTGTTCTGGAATTTTTTTTACTTGTTGTAAGATTTTTTTTTCGAACAACAATATTGTCTCCTTCAAAGTAGAACCCTTCAGCAGCTATACAACAGCACAGTCGTTGTCCCCAGTCTTGGCAGCAGCTCTGGAAAGCTTCTACCTATAGGGCATTTAACATGTCGGACACATTCTTTTAAATATTTTTCGGGTCCTTTTAAGACATTTTGCAACTTTGGGAAACGACAGGAATGCGTCTTGAGGTCAAAAATGGCAATAGGCCATGTGAGATGGAGCGTTGTTATGATGCAGCGCCCACTTGTCTGCAATGTCCGGTCTCCCTCGATTCACCATTTTCCTTAGACTTTCAAGGATATATTCATAAAACAATTGGTTGACAGTTTGTCTTGCAGAAACAAATTATTTATGTACTATACCACTACCACAAAAAAAAGTCAAATCAGCACTGTTTTGATCTTTGATTTGCTCAATGGAGCCTTTTTCGGTCGAGGAAGTCTCAGTGTGCCACACCTGGCGTTGTCACCTAGCCTCAGGATCGTACTCAAACATCCAGGATTCATCACCTGCGCTCACACGACTGAATCGTCGATGGTCATTGGTAATCCTCTCAAGAAGATCAACATACACATTTCTTCGGTTTTCTTATGCTCTCAAAAACCAACTCGGACTGAGCATCTGGAAGAGATGAACACACAATTTCGCACAAATAGAACAAGAAAGCGTTGCCAGATCCCTTGCAGTGCTACAAGTCTCATTACTTTTCTCACACACCTCTTATATCCGCAGCACTTAACTTTGGAAATTCTTCCTATTACCCTAAAATGTGAACAGCTCAAACACATCCCGGTGATGCTTCTAATGACTAGCAATGAATTTTACGTATTCAAAATCTCATTGAAAATTACCAATTTTTCATGGAAAATTACCGATATCTGAAACAACGGGTATGTTTTTAGCCATGATCTGAACGAGAAGATGAATGAAATAATAATATTCTATAAGTGTCTCATTGGAAAGTGAATGATACTGAAAGACACAGGGTCCTACATTTTGATACGAATTTTAGTTTGTGGTTTATTGATATTGTAGATAACCTTATAAACAAATTACGATGAAATTCATCGTAGGTTGCCTCAAACATACGACAAAAGGCATCCTACGCAAAGTTTCGGTCTGTGTCCATGTGAGGGTTGGTTACGTTGTGATAAATAGACTTTCTGGCGCCAGTGACGGCCAAATGCACTGTCGAATGACAGAAAGAAAAATGACTAATAGGAATACTGAGAACGTTATTCCTACTCGATAGACGTAACGAAACAGGAAATAAGGTTAATAGATTATATATGAGGCAATGAACCAGTCAACTGATGTCGTCGCTTGATATACTTCGTTTACTCGACCTTCATTTAACTTGACTGTGACTTATAAATTATACTAGTAACAACACATTTGTAGGTCCAAATGTTCATTGATTTATCGTTACTGACTTGTTTCTGAGATAAAAGCGTTTTCTCAGCATGTTTTGGTCAGTCGGAAAGTGAATGGAACATTGGGGCATTCCATTTACCGTAAGCCCATACATACAGACATATACTTCCAGGCGTGTAGCTGCCAACCACCCATCACAAACTATGGGCGGTCTTCGAACGTTTTGGAAACAGCCTTGCCAAAAGAGCTGAAAGAAGACAATGGGTATCGTCCGCATCAGATCTGCACAGTTTTAAGGAGGAAGAAAGGTGAACACCCATGATAATAGGAGGAGAAGCAGCGGTTCAAGTCCAGGCCGTTCCTCCCAAAAGCCGCCAATATTTCGTCAAAATTAGACAGAATTCTAAGGAAACGTCACATCAAGGTAATCTTCCGCCCACCTACAAAAATTTGTGCTCTTCTCGGCCCGGCAAAGGGCGATCTGGGATTGCGGAAGGCTGAAATCTACAAAATACCTTGCCAATGTGGATGAGCATATATTGGTCAGACAATGCGCACAGTTCTCGAAAGATGCGTTGAACATGATCGCTGCACTTGCCTTTCGCAGCCTTGTAAGTGAACCATAACCGAGCATTGTATCTCCACAGGACAGTCCATGGATTAGTATGCTAAGGACATCTTGGCCTCAACGAGATCCTTCTGACATTCAATTGTTAAAGAATCAGTGGAAATGCGTTTGGCAGGAGATATTATAAATAACAATGGCGGCTTTCAATTGGATAAGGCGTGGTACCCGGTGATTTCTTTAATATCTTCAGAAAGAAAACATTTTACGGCTAATCACACGTCCAACGACGGTTTATTTTATTAATTTGACACTTGAATTTTAACTCCGTGATCCCGCTATATCACCATTACGCATGCGCCTGCACGCCATAGATGGAGCAGTATTTGAAGAGGGCGCGAAGATCGGCAGATGTCGTTCATGTAGCGGTTGCTTTTGCACACTAGTTTTTGGTAAAAAGTTAGCGATATGATCTAGCAATCTCCAGGGCAACAATTCATATGAAGATGGTTGAATGATTGCCAGCCGAAATATCGTGGTAAGAAGCTGCAACCCGAAATATCATGGAATATTCTTAACACCGAGAAAAATTCAAAACGACTGTCCAGTGACTGATTTGTCTGACTCAGTGAAGATCGTGAACAAAGACTTTTACGAGGTACTAGATTCCAAACGAGCATTCCATGCACTTCGCCGCGCGGAGTGGTCTCGCGCTTTGAGGCTCCATGTCACGGATTGCGCGGCCCCTTCCGCCGTAGGTTAGACTCTTCCCTCGGGCAGCCGACCCTTTGTGGCCGAGCGGTTCTAGACGCTTCAGTCGCGAACCGCGCGACTGCTACGGTCGCTGGTTTGAATCCTACCTCGGGCATAGATGTGTGTGATGTCCTTAGGTTAGTTAGTTTTAAGTAGTTCTAAGTTCTAGGGGACTGGTACATCAGATGTTAAGTCCCTTAGTGCTCAGAGCCATTTGAACCATTTTCTCTCAGCCATGGATGTGTGTATTGTTCTTAGCATTAGTTAGTTTAAGTTAGTTTATGTAGTGTGTAAATCTAGGGACCAATGACCTCAGCAGTTTGGTCTCTTAGGAATTCACACACACACACACACACACACACACACACACACACACACAGTCTATGCACTTTGCTTCACAATGTTCGCTTCTAAACTGGTTGCGATGGACCTGCATTCACCGACATCATAGCTCATTGCCGGCTTTGAAACTGTCATCGACAAAGTGTGACACTCGTCTGCGGTCCCTGTAGGTTAAGATCTTTTCGACCTGCGTTCTTAATCCGTGTAACTTGATTGCGATTGGTGTAGGATTCCTTTTAGACACGTTGGATAGATCGCGTTGATACAACAACAGATCTGGAAGTTTCATCCACTGTGTGGTCGTGATCAGGTCCAAACACTATTCTGCCACGCCTCCATATCGATCCATATTACAGTATATCACTGACTTCGTACACCGGCCGTCAGTAAGATATCACAGTTGACTCTATGTCTAGGAACCGTGAGCTCTTTTGTTATAATAAATTAGCTGACCCAGCAGGCATTGCATTTTCACAGAAAGGGAAAAAAAAGTTCGGTTTTATGATCTACTTAATTACGTGCTCTTGGATAAACAATATTTTTTGATTTTTCCATCTGGTGCGCGTACGAGTAAGTAAGACCGTTTCCAGACGCGTTCGCAAGCCACATACAGTTATCCATGTGAGAAGGATGGAGTTTTCAAATTCAGTCCACGCACTTGTAATGATTGTCCGTGCGCCTTGTTGACTGTCATTGAAAACGCGAGTCGCACTGAAAACTGCAAGTTTTTGAACTCGAAGAGCGTGTCTGTTGGAATCATTGGGATGCGCTTAGGAACATTTACATTTTCTATTCGTTTGTTCTTAACAGCAAATCTAGGAAAGTTATTGACCTACTGAGCTGAAGTTTTGGCACAACGTTGCACTGGAATACATCCATCGTTTTATATAACTGTGCGAAATGTGTTGCGAATAGCTTTAGTAATAAAGAAGTAATTGTGGTGTCACCGCCAGACACCACACTTGCTAAGTGGTAGCTTTAAATCGGCCGCGGTCCATTAGTACATGTCGGACCCGCGTGTCGCCACTTTCAGTGATAGCAGACCGAGCGCCACTACACGGCAGGTCTAGAGAGACTGACTAGCACTCGCCCCAGTTGTACGGACGACGCAGCTAGCGATGCACACTGACGAAGCCTCGCTCATTTGCAGAGCAGATAGTTAGAATAGCCTTCAGCTAAGTCAATGGCTACGACCTAGCAAAGCGCCATTAGTAACATTGCATGTATCTACAGAGTCTCACTTGTATCATCAAGAACGATGTATACAAATGATGGATTAAAGTTAAGTATTCCAGGAGCTACGTACTTTTCTTTATAGCATTCATTACATATCCTGTTTCAGACCTCACGCCATCCTTCGTGTGTTTATAGCGTGCCTTTCGGCTTCCTCTCATTGTGTCTAGGCTGTCTTGTCTAGACACAACAGTAATAAAACAAAATGTCATGCCCCTCGCTGCAGTTGTACTGCAAAAACAGGGAAAATATAGTAAGCGATAAAAATTTTTCCTTTCATGTTCTGTTCTGGGTGTCAGAGAGAAATGTTCTTGCAAGGATTTGAAATTATAATTATGTAAAGATTCTTGCCAGTCGCTAAGGGCTTACATTCTAAAATAGTGGATGCGTAAACCGGGGCATTCTCATGTGGTGGCATTTATTTATTTATGGCGTCATATCTCCTGAACTATGCGTCTAATTTTTGTTTTGTTTTTTGGTGGACGGGAGGGGGGGGGGGGGGGGGGAAGGGGGGATCTAGGGAACATCTCGGACGTACGGAGAACAACTGACTAAAGTGTCATCGGAATGAGTAATTTAGGAACGCATAGAGGACAAAAATACAAAGTAATATTCATTTATATTAATATTTATAAACAAACATAGTCTCAGTCAAGACTTTTTGTTACCAACCACAGCTTTAAGTCTGCGCTGTAGCTCATCTTCAGTTCTGGCGCCCCAAAGGGCAGTTTGTCGAAAGCGGTGTAAAGCTCACATCACAGTTGACAAACTGAAACTTCGCAGAGCCAGACCTGAAGACGATCTCGAGTACAGAGTCAAACCGGTAGTTGACAGTAAAAAATTTGTGCTACAGTCTGTGTTTGTTTATTTATTACTGATTTTATTACTGGGATAAGCAACGTCAGCGCAGTAACTACGGTGGCAGCCTGAACTAACAATTACTGTAAATAACTAATGTACACTCGACCAGTCAGTTTTAAGCAGGTAGCGTTAAGTAGTGGGCGTGTGGCTGTAGTATGTCAGCGATATTGTGTCACAAATAGCAGCGTCTGTGAAGGAAATATTGAAGACATTCTCGCAATCCTCTGAAGAAGTGAAAAGTGCGTGCAAAGTTTGTCACTCACGCATTGGCTCACGAAAAAAAACAACGACGCGTGGACGCACCCCGCGACTTGAAGGAAATGCGTGACAGCACGACCGGAAAAAGTCATTTAGGGTGGTGAGACTTGAAATCATCAGCATGAACCTACGATCAAGTGCAGAAACTCACATGAAGGGTCAAGACTTTTCTGAGTTGTTTAACATGCTCGCACGAGCGTTCGGTGCATTGTACTCGACGACTGGCGACAGCGGGTAGGGGACATGACAACGACGACTACGTAGACCACCTGAAGCATGAAACCACCACCTGAACTTTTCTCTGTTTTGTATTAATACACTACAATCGACTGTCACATGCACATCCATCGCAGTCAAGACGTGCATCAGTCCGTTCGTCCACCTACGGTCCTTATGGAATCCGGGGTACCGTGCTAAATTATATCCAACTGGAGTTTAGATCGTCAAAATCTCGAGCTGGTAAGGATCAACTTGCCCATAATGCTTCATACATTCTCAATTGGGGAGAGATCAAACGACCTTGCATCCCGAGATAGGTTCTGGCAAGAACAATAACAAGCAATAGATACTCTCGCCTTTTGCGGACAAGCATTGTCTTACGGATATGTAAGCCTAGGATGGACAACAAAACGAGGCCTAAAATTACATCGACGTATTGCTGTGCTATAATGGTGCCTCGGATGACAACCAAAGGATTGCTGGTATGAAAACAAATGGCCCCTCTGACCATCGGTAGTTGTTGGGGCTTAATTCCAAGCGGGACTCATCACTGAAGACAACTCTACTTCAGTCAACGAGACTCCAGACCGAAGACGTCTTTGCAGACGCCAAGGACAGCTGTGGGATAATATCCTGACGGTTGCCTGCCACACGGTCCAACAGTAGGAGTGTCATTGGCGGCAACCTTGTAGACAGTGACGATATTCATTGCACTGTTTTCATGTCCTTCATGGCGATCCAGCCCGGGTTACACTTCATCAAAATGATACTTGCCCGCACACGGCGAGAGCTTCTACCGCTTGTCCATTCTTGTCCAGCAAGGTCAGAGCCTTCCAACCAGCTTGGGATTTTGAAGCTCTAACTCAACAATTGGACAGAGCCTGGCAATATATCACTCAGGAGGACATCGAACAACTCTGTCAATCAATGACAAGCTGAATAACAGCTTGCATGCGGGCCAGAGGTGGACCAGCACGTTATTGACTTGCTCAATTTGCGAAGTTCTTCCTCTTGAATAAATCATTCTATTTTTCTGAAATTATGATCATTTGTTTGTCTGTACATGTTTATCACATCCACCTATTTCCGTCTCATTCGGATAATCCCTTCGTGATGTGTCATTTTTTTGTGTTAGAATGTATGCGATTAATATTGTGTAAGGTTATTGCTCTACCGACATTTTTTATGGGAGTTCATCGTGGGTGATAAATAATAAGCAAGAAATGCATATCCAGAGCAATGAGTTAAAATTGTATATAGTATCAACGGATGTGCCAACGGCCTTGTCGCAGTGGTAACACCGGTTCCCGTCAGATCATCGTAGTTAAGCGCTGTCGGGCTGGGCTAGCACTTGGATGGGTAATCATCCGGTCTGCCGAGTGCTGCTGGCAAGCGGGGTGCACTCAGTTCTTGTGAGGGAAAACTGGAGAGCTACCTGATTGAGAAGTACCGGCTCCGGTCTCGGAAACTGGCATACTGCCGGGAGAGCGGTGTGCTGACCACATTGCCCCTCCATATCCGCATCCAGTGACGCCTATTGGCTTAGGATGACACGGCGGCCGGTCGATACCGTTAGGCCTTCACGGGCTGTTCGGGAGGAGTTTAGTTTTAGTCAACGGATGTAAAAGTGCAGGGGACACAACAAATTTTTATATTGAAACTGTACCTTACTCATGGATCGTAAAAGGAAAGTTGGGCAGCAAACAGCCTGGAACGGAAAGTGAAGGAGAAGGCAATTAATGGGTGCTGGCGCCTCCTGATGTGCTTGTTTCAGTGAAAACGGCCACAGCTGGCGACCACATTCCGTAGTTTAGTTTGACAGTAAAGTTAGAGAAAGTATGAGGACGATTATGGGCCGCTGGGCTGTGTAATTTGTGTTACGTAGCGTGGAAGAGGCGCCGGCTGAGGGGAAACTCCAGGAAGGCCTTGAAGTTTAATTGATTGGCCAGCACCTGTAGTTAGTGCAGCGCAGCGTGGCGTTGAACGAGAGGTCAGGGGGCGGGACCGCGGCAACGGCGCCAGATGGCTCACCGTCGGGGGCTGCCCCTTCGTTCGCCCATCACCTGTTACTTATTTTCGGGCTTCTGACGTCGCTACTTCATAAAAGTGCGCGTTCAGATTGCTTTATCTCAGAACGCTGGAAGACCTGACGCTGGCTGCACACTGCATTTTTCACCTGTACGACAGTTACTCGTCGCTGGAAGTATACAAAACGTATGTTTAAATTTCTTTACTTACCCTTGTACTGTTTGTAGAAATAATGAAGCTCTATTCAACATTCTGCTGAACAAGAGAAAATATGTGGAAAAACAAGAAAGCCATTATTTTGGTCTTGAGACTTAATGAAACTCTCGAAGCTAGTCTACCCTCTGAAAGTCTCTTTATTTCTGCATTACCTCCGTAAACAACATCCAAAGGACCCGGCTTGACTGTAGTTAAGTCTTGGTCTGCAAGTACCTCCCCCTCCCCTCCCCATCTGCCCCACCCACAACACATCCACACACATTCCTCCATTAACAAAAGACTATTGATACCGCAAAACTAGAAGTGCAGGCCAACTGATATGTCCTACCTATGCATACCTTCTTTATTTGTGCCGTAAATTCTTGTGTCCTAAGTTCAGTAAGTCGTCATCAGTTATCTAATCTATTCATCTAATATTCAGAATTCTTCTGTACTACAACGATTCAGCAACTTCTTATTCGAATTGTTTTACTTCCGTAGTAGGCTACACTTCAAACACCTTCACAAAATACTATCTAATATTTAAATTTATATTCGATGCCAATAAATTTCTCGTTTTCACTAACATTTTTCTTACTGTTGCCAACCTGCATTTTGCGCCATCTCTACTTTGATCATCGTCTGTTTTGTAGTAGGGTTTTGGAGGGAGTTGGGGTTGTTTGGGGAAGGAGACCAGACAGCAAGGTCATTGGTCTCATTGGATTAGGGAAGGATGGGGAAGGAAGTCGGCCGTGCCCTTTCAGAGGAACCATCCCGTCATTTGCCTGGAGTGATTTAGGGAAATCACGGAAAACCTAAATCAGAATGGCCGGACGCGGGATTGAACCGTCGTCCTTCTGAATGCGAGTCCAGTGTCTAACCACTGCGCCACCTCGCTCGGTCATCGTCTGTTAGTCACCTTCCTAAATGCAGAAATGATCTATTAGGAGGGCTATTTTTTCAAGGTCCTATCGGTCGCATAATTATAACTACAGTGAAATTTCTACGAGAATTTGCACAGATGTGTTGTGCAGTGCCTCTATTACGTTTGCCAATCACGCCGTGTCGTACTTTCCAGTTCTGAGCGCCCAGTGAGTACGTAAAGAAGTCTAGAACAACAGAGTCTGCCGCCAAGTGTGAATTGCATGCTGTCATTCGATGTCTTCGTGCTGAGGGTTCCCGCCGGATTTCGTGCAGTCCACATAACGTAACTGTCATTCATGACAGCAAAGAGCGGTAAAGTTGCAGGAACTGTACGTATAGCCGTTCATGATACAGAGGGTGAGAAGGAAGTTGTCCAGGTGAGAACGTTTGGAGCATTATGGACAGGGCCCTCCAGTCACCTCGGAATTTTGACCATCTAAACCGTGAAGTGGACAAATTTTTACACGATGACCCTAAGGAGGACATACAATAACTCTGTCAATCAAGGCCGAGCCGAATAACTGCTTGCGTAAGGGCGAAAGGTAGATCAAAACATTATTGACTTGCTCAATTTATGAAGCTCTTTCCCTTGAATAAACTATCCAGTTTTCCGAAATTCTAATCAATTGTTCGCCTGTAAATATGAGAGAGGAGAAACACTAATTGAGTTTTGTAATAAATTTCAACTAATAGCAGCGAATACTTTGTCCAAGAAACATAAGAGGAGGAGGCTGGGAGATACGGGAAGATTTCAATCAGATTACATAAAGGTCAGACAGAGATACCGAAAACCGATACTGGATACATAGGAGCATACATAGATTCAGATCACAATAACGAGACACACTTGGAGGTCTGTGAGGCTATAGATGCTGCTATAAGGAATAGCTTAGTAGGCAATTCAATTGAAGTGACAGCTACCACTGAAATTAAAAACAAGGGTAGTAACATTAAGAGTGCAATAAGATTTCCACTGTTAGGTACAGAGGAGAAAGTGGGTAGATGGAAAGAGTGCATTTAAGGTCTTTATGAGGGAGAAGACTTGTCTGATGACATGATAGAGGAAGAAACAGGAGTCAGCATAGAAGAGATAGGAGATCCAGTATTAGAATCAGAATTTAAAAGATCTTTCGAAGACTTAAGATCGAATAAGGCAAAATAGATGGCTAACACTTCATCAGAATTTCTAAAATTGTGGCGGAAGTGGCAACCAAACGACTATTCACGTTGGTGTGCTGAATATATGAGTCTGGCGATATACCATCTGACTTTCGGAAAAACATCCACACAAAAAAGCAAGTCTGCAAGAGCCGAGAAGTGCGAGCATTATCGCACAATCAGCTTAATAGCTCATGCCTCCAAGTTGCTGACAAGAATAATATACAGGAGAATAGATAAAGCTAATTCTGCATACATTAGATGACTATCACTTTGGCCTTAGGGAAGGGAAAGGCTCAGACATTGCAGCTGATAATGGAAGCAAGAATAAAGAAAAATCAAGATACGTTCATAAGATATGTCGACCTGATAAAAGTGTTTGATAATATCAGATGGTTCAAGATGTTCGAAATCCTGAGAAAAATAGGAGTATGCTATTGATAGGGGAAAACGGGTTAATATACAGTACGTACAAGAAGCAAGAGGAAGAAAAAGAGAGGAAGATCAAGGACGAAGTGCATGGATTATGCGTGTAAGATAGGGATGTAGTCTATAGCCCCCACTATTTACTCCATACATCCAAGAACCAATGACGGGAGTAAAAGAAAGGTTGAAGGGTGGAATTAAAATTCAAGTTGAAAGGATATCAGTGATACTTTCCGCTAATGACCTTGCTATCCTGAGTGAAAGTGAAAAAGAATTACAAGATCTACTGAGTGAAATGAAAGCGTAATGAGTACAGAGCATGGGCGGGAGTAAATTGAAGAAAGACGAAAGTAATAAGGAGTAGAAAAATTGAGAACAGCGAGAAATTTTACATCAGGATTGGTGATCAAAAAGTAGATGAAGTTAAGAAATTCTGCTACCTAGGCAGCAAAATGACCCATGACGGACGGAGCAAAGAATTCATCAAAAGCAGACTAGCACTGGCAAAAAGGGCATACCCAGCCAAGAGTACTCTACTAATATCAAACATAGGCCTGAATTTGAAGAAGAAGCTTCCTTTAATGTATATTTAGAGCACAGCACTGTATGGCAGTGAAATGTGGACTGTGGGAAAACCGGAAAAGAAGCGAATCGAAGTATTTGACATTCAGTGATATAGAAGAATGTTGAGAACTAGCTGGACTGATAGGGTAAGTAATGAAGAGGTCCTTCGCAGAATCGGCGAGAAAAGGAACGTATGAAAAACACTGACAAGGTGAAGGGATAAGATGATAGGACATCTCTTAAGACATCACGAAATACCTTCCATGACACTAGAGGGAGCTGTAGAGGGTAAAAATTGTACAACTGTAGATGAAGACAGTAAATAACTGATGACGTATGTTGCGGATGCTACTCTGAGATGGAGAAAAAGAGGTTAGCGGAGGAGAGGAATTGTGGCCGCTGAAAACCGTCAGAAGATTGATGAGACAGAGAGAAAAAAAAGAAAAGTGTACATCTTATCTACCAATTTCCTTCCATTCGAGTAATTCCTTCGTGGTGCTGCCTTTTTTATCTTATAGTGTATCGTTAACTTGAAACATCTCGAAACGAAAATAAATATTCCGAATCATTTACAACAGCTTAGGGTATTTTTTATTTTTAAGAGATGTTTTATGATTATTTGACGAGAGGGTATTTAGCTAGATCGGTTCTGTATTTGAATGTCAGGAAGTTTATGTATTATGTTTATTTATTTAGTCTGCAAAATTGAAAATTTGGAGTTTTAAGCGAATGTATGTATCTTAGCAACCGTGGAAGTTATCGACTACGGTCTACTATCATTTTAGAGTGCTGAGTAATGTTTTATAAAAATCGGTGTACAAGAAGAGACGAAGTTAAACAAAAAGGTGTAGTATAACTTACGGACTCGATATGTGCTCGCACAGCGACACGCCATTTGGTGCAGACATGGCGTGGAAATAGAACCTGTTAAGAGTTGCATCTCCGTAGAAATTGAAAAGGCATAAATACTTCCTCTTAACGAGTGGTTGTCACCACTATCTCACAACCTATGGTAAATTCATTCCAACATGTCTTTAGAAAAAAGTCTATTTTTCGCAAACGGGGTATGTTCCTCTACGTGTGACGTACCACTGCACAAAGTCGATCGGTGATAGACTGGAAGACCCTGTGGAATTATGGCGTAACATTGTATTCCGCTGTGAAAGCCGTCCCTGCGTGCAGCCAATGTGCCGGTCAGCGCCTGGCCCTGCTCGCCACCTTTGCAGGTTCCGAATCCTGGCGCGGGTCCTGAAATATCTGGAGAGCCCTGCAGATAAGAGAGCGGCTGGCAGGCGGCCACGCCGCCGGCGCGTGGCGGCCGCTCCATAGACACCAGACTCTCTGGGTGACTGCAGCAAGGTCACTGACCCCGTGTCCTGCAGTCAGAGTGACAGTGGATACCTTTAATTAGAAAACTGGAAACCGGAAGTGATCGGATTCAGTTCTGGGCATTCTGGCGACTGCTTCTTTAACAAAAAATTACACTGCTTGCCATAAGACTTTAGCGCAAGGAAGACTAGCAAAAAATGAAAATTCTACTTTTTGTGCGTATGCAGTACTGTGGGGAAAATACACGTAGTTTTTTGGTGACTTTGGGATGGGGGGTGGGGGGAGCTTAAGATCAAATAAGGCAGAAGGTATAGATAACATCCCATCAGAGTTTCTAAAATCATTGGTGAGTAGAATTTAAAAGTCTGACTTGCGGAATGATTTCATCCACAGAGTTAGGGAGACTCTAAGAGCTAACAAGTGCGAGGATTGTCGCACAATCAGCTAAATAGCACAAGCATCCAAGTTGCTGACAAGAATTATAAACAGAGGAATGGAAAAGAAAATTGAGGATGTGTTGGATGAAGGAAAGGTAGAAGGATTAGAAAAACAGTCTTGACGTTGCTGTTGATAATGGAAGTAAGACTGAAGAAAAATGAAGACACCTTCGTTGGATTTGTCGCCCTGGAGAAAGCGTTTGAACGTAAAATAGCGAAAGATGCTCAAAATTCTGAGAAAAAAAGGGTAAGCTATAGGAAGAGACGGGTAATACACAACATACACAAAAGCCAAAAGGAAATAACAAGAAGGAAGCGCTCGGATAAAAAAGGGTGTAAGACAGGCATATAGTCTTTTCCTCTACTCTTCAGTCTGTGCATCGAAGAAGCAATGACGGAAATAAATGAAAGGTTCAGGAGTGGCCTTATGCCAAGGTGAAAGGATATCAATGATACGATGACATTGCTATCCTGAGTGAAAGCGAAGAAGCATTACATGATATGCTGACTGGAATGAACAATCTAATGAGTATAGAATACGGACTGAGAAAAATCGAAGAAAGACAAAATTCATGAGAAGTTGCATAAATGAGAAGAGCGAGAAACTTAACATCAGGACATGAAATTTTGCTACCTATGCAGCAAAGTAATCTATGACGGACGGAGTAAAGAGGACATCAAGAGCAGACTAGCAATGGCAAAAAGGGCATTCCTGGCCAAGCGCAGTCAAACATAGATCTTAATTTGAGGAAGAAATTTCTGAGAATCTACGTCTGGAGCACAGCATTGTATTACATCTGGAGCACAGCTTGTATGGCAGTGAAACATGGACTATGGGAAAACCGGAACAGAAGAGAATCGAAGCATTTGAGATATGGTGCCACAGGCGAATGTTGAAAATTATGTGGAATGATAAGGTAAGGAACGAGAAGGTTGTGCACAGAATTGGAGAAGAAAGGAATATGTGGAAAACATTGTCCAGGAGAAGGGACAGGATGATAGGACATTTGTTAAGACATCAGGGAATGACTTCCATGGTGCTAGAGGAAGCTGTACAGGGTAAAAACTGTAGAGGAAAATAGAAATTGGAATACATTCACCAAATAAATGTTACTCTGAGATGAACAGATTGGCACAGGAGAGGAATTCGTGACTGGCCGCATCACACCAGTTAGAAGAGTAATGACCCAAAAAAGGGGTATAAAAGATACACCATTAAAATTCTGTGTTATTCAGGGGTATACAGGGTGCGAAATTTAGTACACACTGTTGCACTCTCTGGCAGCAAAAAATGGGTTCAAATGGCTATGAACACTATAGGACTTAACATCTGAGGTCATCAGTCCCCTAGAACTTAGAACTCCTTAAACCTAACTAACCTAAGGACATCACACACATCCATGCCCGAGGTAGGATTCGAACCTGCGACCGTAGCGGTCGCGCGGTTCCAGACTGAAGCGCCTAGAACCCCTCGGCCACCAAGAACGGCTCTGGCAGTAACAATGGCTGTAATCCAGCTGGGCATCGAGTCGCTCCATGCTTCATCAACTTCATCCCGTAGTTCATCAGTAATAGTCACCGCTTAACGTTGTTGTGCCACTCTCTAGGTAAACCATAACCAGATCGCATGCAATATATGAGCAGACATAGCAGTTGATATTCATGGTAAATTGAATAAAACTGCAAACAGCTGTTAAGTGATGATTTTTTAACGACCCGTTCCGCTGCGGTAATGCTGCATCTTCACGTAGTTGGTAGTGTCACATAGATAAGCACACCGAGACGCCCCCAAAGTTCGTAGCCCAGAATACAACCCCATGAAGAGGGTAAGTAGTCAACAAATAATACCCGGCAGAGCATTGGAGCAAGTAGTACAGGGGATGAGGCTCAAAAGCTAATAAGAATCGAGAACGAACATCACTTAATTATGGGGCCAGATTTATGTAGGAAAACCCTGTAGTTAGTTTTTGCAAGGACAAAGCACCAACGTTGGGGGCATCTCCGCTATTTATCTGGGTCACAACACTAACAATCTGAAGTGCTGGTATAATGCACCGAAACTGGTCGTTAATAAATCGCCACTTAACAGCTGTTTGCAGTTTTATTCAAATTCAGTTTACTATGACCAGAGGTTTCCAGTGAGGGAGACAGTTGCAAAATTTTCTGGCCAGGACGATAGACAGGAACCCTCCCAATCGACGTAGGCCACAAGAACGCAGACAACAGGTTGTCTTGCGTTGTCTTGTTAAAAGTTGTCACGAGGATTGTAGCAGTTGTAACTTTTTTTTTGTTGAGTTGAATATTTTTGTAAACTGGACTGGTTTCCTATTCTGAAACTTTCGTGTTTGTCTTTTTTGAATGAATACATGAGCAATGCAAGTGGTGTGATTATGTAAATGCTATCTGATAAAAAGAGTCGCCAAATTCAGCTGAAACTGTATAACTATTGTAGGTAACTTTTACTAAAAATATTTAGAAAACGTAAAACTGTGTACTAAACAAGCTGTCCTGTGAAACTACGTATAATGCGGAGCAGTCAACGGTGCTACAATGCATGTCATCACAATACGTGACTTGTGGTACCAACACACAAAACTAACAGAATAAAAATTCTACGAAAAGTTACAAATCGAATTTCCAAAATATACATTTCCAAATTGCTTGTATTAAAATCCCCTGTAAATTAATGGATGCGAACTCATTAAATAAAATTCCAAACGTTGAACAGTACAGGCGCGAATGCAACACTGTGCTGTAAGAATCAGACTTTCTGACAAAGAAATCAAATCCCGAACTGAACCCTACCCATATTGGACCTGATATTAATTTTGAAATGCAGTGATTAACTGTGAATAATCTTACTGTGTCCATCTGTGACATTAAACTGGCCCTAAATTTTTTCGTGATTTACCTGGTGGCAACGGAAACTCGGTGCTACTCGACGGTGGTGAATTTTAAAATACATCATCGCAGCGAATCAGCTGAAGATAATAAACCTTGCCAGTACAGTGCAAGGAAAAGTAGCTATTTTATGCAAATCATGATTTAGTTGGAGTGACTGTGTTCCGTTCAGTGCAATGCGGTGACACACAATTAGAAAATAAAACTTTCGTGATGAAACGGTGATAAACTTGGCTTAATGATTAAAAAAAGACTAGCATTCAGAAACTGTATTGTGAATAGTGAAACTAATTCCTTAACCACTACAACCGTCTTTACAAAAATTACTTCTTGTTAAAAAATATTACTCTGTCACGGGATTAGTTCATAGTGTAGCAAAAGGAGTGGTGCATTTATGACTCTGAATGTAAGCCATTTGAACAGATAACTTTCCTTGACCTCGTCTCGACAATCAGATTAACTGGTCCGAATCAATAAGAAGAAAATTAATAAGTATTTGTTTTCCTCAAACTCACGACTACTTACGTGGGAGCAAGTAATGCAGCGACAAAATTACCCGAAAATCTTCACTCTTTTCAATTAAATCTTTCCCATATCATAATTCCGAAAAGCAGCATCCTCTGGATTCACATCTCTTGTGTTCAGCTAGTTACTTCGAGACAACACAGCAGGGTAACCAATACATGACTCACTGGATTACTTCTCATTGAATGACAGGCAACTACAATGCTACTGACAAGCAGAGATCACGTTCATTGTACTCAACTAGAGGGTAGCTGTCGATTGCAAAGAGTTTAATGACTGTGCGCGAGATCTGCCTCGCCGTTAGGTGGCAGGGAAAGCGCACGGATGCTCGAAGAGAATGGTCGCGCGGACCGTCTTGTGGCAGTCAGTGTTTGGACGGGCAAATGAGACTGTTGGAACTCTGCTGGCAGATTGCTCTGTAATGACCAATAGATAATGTGGGAAACTCCATGAGTGAAACTTCGTGGCCCATAAAAACTGGGTGCCGGACCGACACACGAACTCGGGACCTTTGCCTTTCGTGGGCAAGTGCTCTACTAGCTGAGCTACCCAAGCAAGACTAACGACCCGTCCTAACAGCTTTACTTCCGCCAGTACCTCATCTCCTACCTTCCAAACTTCATAGAAGCTATGCTGCGAAACTTTCAGAACTAACACTCCCGGAAGAAAGGATACTGCGGAGATGTGGCATTGCCACAGTCTGGTGGATGTTTCCAGAATGACGAGGTACTGGCGGAAGTACAGCAGTAAGGAGGGATGTTGAGTCGTGCTTGGGTAGCTGAGATGGTAGAGAATTTGCCCGCGAAAGAAAAATGTCCCGAGTTCGAGTCTCGGTGCGGCACACAGTTTTAACCTGTCAGGAAGTTTCATATCAGCGCACACTCCGCCGCAGAGTGAAAACTTCATTCTGGAAACTCCATGAGTTATGAAATGTGTTATCTGTTCGGCTAGTGAACTGCAGATGACTTGTTCAGAGTGGTTCAAATGGTTCAAATGGCTCTGAGCACTATGGGACTTAACAGCTGTGGTCATCAGTCCCCTAGAACTTAGAACTACTTAAACCTAACTAACCTAAGGACATCACACACATCCATGCCCGCGGCAGGATTCGAACCTGCGACCATAGCAGTCGCGCGGTTCCGGACTGCGCGCCTAGAACCGCGAGACCACCGCGGCCGGCTGTTCAGAGTGGTCTTCATCGTGAGAAGCATGTTTTCCTGCCGGCTTTGAGTTCGTGTCTGAGCTCGTGGGCTGTGGGGAAGTAAGCATTATATTCTGCCCAGTTAGCTCTGCTTTGTCTTCGTACTATTCTGTATCAGTGTCGGCCTGAATGCAGAAGCTGCACAAGGGAGCGTAGTCCTCTGTTTTGATCTCACCAAGACTTAATATTGGGTGTAAAACCAGTCTGCTACAGTCATTTAAGCCATGCTTCGTGGCTCGATTAGTCATTGCGAGTATTTGTCATTGCAGTCTTATAGACCTAGAAGTGTGATGTTTGCCCATTGCAAGGAAGATTTCAGCGGCGCCTCTTGTGTCTGTTGATTTTTATAATATGAGCAAATTGCGTAGAGAGTGATTATTTCTTAAAATATTTCTGTCTTTCAATAACTATTTTATTAAATGTTTATTTTGATTTTTTAATGTCTATCTGGTGAAACAGATTCTCACTACTTATATAATGTTCAAAAATTGTGTGGCCTTGTGTAAGTTGGTTTCTATTGCACGGTCATTCCTGTAAAGGTTTAAACAATAGTGCTGCTATCTTTCTTGCATCATTTTAGTTAAATTCTTTTAAGATCTCTCTTAAGAGTTTTATCCTTTACATATTTACAAGAGAATTTTGTTTCAGTTAATAAGACTGGCTCAAGCATTGGGGTGCGGTTTATTTAAGAGATTTGAAAGGAAGTTATTTTAAGTGGTGTTTCAAGCAGTCTCCTTTGTTTTCTCCAAGTGCATTTTGTGTTACTTGCCTGACGGCGGCCGCTGTTATAATCGTATGCTGTTGGTTGCGCCCGTTTTCCTGTAATCAAGATGGAATAGGATTTAATTTTGACGTATCAATGAATAATTTTATCTAGCATTTGTAATGATGTGTGGATTTGTTAAACTTATGGCCGCTAGTTTACAGTCCTAGCGCTTCTAGCGTAAATTTTGAGAAATATTTTCATAAAGTGGTTTTTGACTGTGTGATTTACTGTTAGCTTACTTTGCTGCACATTATATATATATATCAGCTTTAAGGTTTAAAGTTTTTATAAAATATTTCTCTGGTTATTTAAGAGGCGGACTGTTCACTCAGAACCACTGCGACGTAACGTATTGACTATTGAACAATCCTGTTAAAAATATAGACTGTACAAATATAAAGTATGATACATCGAATAAAAACAGAGCTGACATTACCAAAAGCTAAGCTAGTAACAAGACCACGAAGGCAGGGCGCAGTAATCCGTCTTAACATACCAGATATGTGTTGGCTGTTGTCCAAGTTACTGGCTACACGAAGGAGAAGTGAGCGTATCGGTACTCAACGGCAACCAGTATCGTCACATAGTCTGCTGGGCCCGTGTGGCAGTGAGAAGGCAATCTGACAACGATTGATCTTGTCAGTGTCTCCGCACACGGATACGTCCATCGTGGAGTTCTGTGCAGAACCAACACTCTCCTAAAAAGTATACGTTGTTCCACTACTCTGTCCAGCATTGTCGCCTGGTACGCCACTATCGACGTGCCTCGCTCTGCTGCTTGGTAAGGAGAAGTAGTACGAGTGACGCTTGTACTAACAGTCCGTGGTGCTCCAGACTGGTATCGGGCGCCGCTCGCCACATGCGTACAGTAGCCAATGATATTCTATGTCGCAGGTATACTCTGAAGTGACAAAATTCACGGGCTAGCGATATACACATATGCAAATAGCGGCAGTATCATGTACACAGTATACAAAAGGGCAGCGTATAGGCTGAGCTGTTATTTGTACTCAGGTCATTCCTTTGAAAAGGTTTTCGAGGTGACTGTAGCCGCACGACGGGAATTAACAGACTTTGAACAGGAGTGGTAGTTGGAGCTAAACACATAGGACATCCTGTTTCAGAAATAATTAGGAAATTCAATATTCCGAGATCCATAGTGTCAAGAGTGTGGTGAGAATACAAAATTTCATTCATTAACTCTCACCACGGACAACGCAGTAGCCGACAGCCTTCACTTAACGACCGAGAGCAGCGACGATTGCATAGCGTTGTCAGTGCTAACAGACAAGCAACTCCGCGTGAAATAATCGCAGAGATCAATGTTGGACGTACGACGAACCTATCCGATAGGACAGTGCGGCGAAATTCGGCGTTAATGGGCTATAGCAGCAGGCGACCGACGCCTTTGCTAACACAACGACATCGCCTGAGGCGCCTCACCTGGCATCATGACCAATCGGTTGGACCTGTGGCGACTAGACAACCGTTGCCTGGTCAGATCAGTCCTTATATCGCTTGGTAAGAGCTCGTGGTAAGGTTCGGGTGTGGCGCAGGCCCGTAGAAGTCATGGAGCCAAGTTGTCAACAAAGCACTGTGCAGGCTGGTGATGTCTCCATAACGGTGTGGGCTTTGTTTGCATGGAATGGTCTGGGTCCTCTGATGCAAATGAACCGATCATTGACTAGAAATAGCTATGTTCTGCTACTTGTTACCAAACAACTATGGAATTTTCATGAATGACATTGCATCATGGCACCGGGTCACAGCTGTTCACAATGGGCTTGAAGAACATTCTAGACAATTTGAACGAATGATTTGGCCACCCAGATCGCCCGACATGAATCTCATCTAACATTCATGGGACATAATCGAGAAGTCAGTTGGTGCACAAAATCGTGCGCCGGCAACACTTTAGCATTATTGGACCACTCTAGAGGCAGAATGGGTCAGTACTCCTGCAGGCGACTTCCAACGAATTGTTAAGCCACGCCACGTCGAGATACTTCAGTACGCCGGGCACAAGGAGGTCCGACACGATATTAAAAGGTATCCAATGACTTCTGTCACCTCTGCGTATAGGCAGCAGCCCAGCGCACAGGTGGTCAGTTTGTGCTCGCCCTTGATATTGTCGTTGTATTATAACTGCTTATAACTACCTTGTTCGTCATCCGGTCACTCCCTTTGATCGCGTCTTTGATTTCTCTCTCTGCTGACATTGGCTTGTTGCCGTTATTGTGGCGACGGCTTCGCGTGTCGCCTCGTTGTCGTCTAGGTTATTTGCCCTTGCCCTGGTCTCTTTACTTGTCCGGAGTCTGCCTGTATCATATTGCTCGCCTACCTTTAGTTTGGGTTGTTCTTTCCCAGGCGCCCAGTTCCGATGTGTCCACCGATATCCAGTTAACCCCAGATATTGACATCGTAGCACTCTCCGTGTAGATACTTGTCCTGCTACAAACAGGCCTGTTTTCTGATACAATGTAAGTCACCTGGCTGTACGATTCTACGCGGATAAGCGATCAGTTCGTCATTGTCGCTAGTCAGAAGGTGAGGTTGTGATACTGCTTGGTGTGGAATGTTTGCCACTTGAACCAATCGGTTCTGCATTTGCGTGACAGTCGTGGTGTCCCGATCAAGATGTGAAGCAATATCACTTAACAATAAACTGTAGTCTCGATAGGCAGATGTGAGATTCTGACAGGTACCTGCAGACTTTACCCATTCTTATAGTAGCGTAACACGGTTATCTCTCAACATTCATTCAACAGTGTTTTTTGAACGAGAAACTCATTGCGTGATATTTTCATATAAAGCGTGATTCAGCTGCGCCTACCGCTGACATTTTGAGCAACCTGTAATATTCCAGCTGATCGTAAGCCAAGCGCGAGATTTTCATGTTCTCACGCTCGCTCCATGGAAACTCTTAGCCCTACAGAAAAATGAGCAGGACCTTTTTGTAGAAAATTTAATGCAGTCAAATCTTCTACCAGGATAGGTTTCGCCGGAGGCCTTGGTTATCGAGTTATTCAAGAAAAAACGCACCTCCACACCACACTCATCCCCCAGCAGTCAAGATTTCTAATATATTGTTCGGGGCACTCCGTCTTACCATTGCACAAAAATTTCACACTACACGAACAATTCCTGATATTCGACCTATTTGGGCTCTATTAAAAACATTGTGCTACAAACAGTTACATTGACGACTCGATCCAAACTTAACCCTTGGAAGCACAGTAGTTTCGTAGTCAAAAGGCCTGGCGAATACAACGATATAACTATTTATTGTATGCTGTTAAAATCCAATAAATTGTTTGGTAAAACATACACAAACGCCAAATTTGCAATTGCTCGACTAAGCTGGTGGCGTAATAAGGCCAGTCAGAGAAGACCAACAAGGGTCGAAAGTGGAAAATAATTCTTGCAGTCGTACATATTTGTACAATGGGGAGTACCGTGAACAAAATACTAGAAATCATGATTGTTGAGGGGCTGAGTGTGCGAGTGGTGTACGTTTGAGGGTAACTTTTGTACGTTTTTTATAATAACTCGATAACTACAGCCACTAGTGAAAGCGCATCCCAGGTCAAAATATAACTACAGTAAATTTCCTACAAAATATCCTGTTCATTTTTTCTTTAGAACTAATAATTTGCATGTAGCGAGCTAGAGAATATGAAAATATCACGCGTGTTTTATGAAGACCAGCTCCAACACTGCGGGTTGCATAAAACGACATCGGTAGGGGCAAATCTTATTAGCTAAACACATAAAGACAGGAAAAAGACAAATACATAAGGGTACATAAACACATAGCAGAATAACACAGGAGAAAAGGACAGGGTTTGTTTTCAGTGTAACATTTGGTACTGCAGTCCAACCCAAAACTTTATACCATAGATCTTTCGTCTTATTTCAACATTTGTTGCCACCAAAAAAATCCTATCAAAGCATGCTTTCTGTATTTATATGTTCACATATTTCTTACCTCATTATTTATTTTCCATTATCTTACCTCATCATTTATTTCCAAGAAAATCCTACCTATACCTGCTTTTCTGTACTTTTTTCATATAACTTCTCAATGCATTTCTTCCAATGCATCACAACTCATTCTCTTATATAGTCTACCCTCTCTTAAGCTAACTTAAATCTACTGGGCTCAGATGCTAAACTAAGGGACGAGGCAATGCAGCGGCACAAAACAATTAATACAAACAGCAATGAAAAAAATGCAAACTGGCAAAGTAAGCTACAGTAAATCTAAATTACCAAGCAAATGCAACATTACAACTAATATGAGCCAATGTGCAGCAACAAGAAAAATAAATCAGTAGTAAAACTGGCTTAATAGAGTAATACAAAGTGAAATTTAGTAGCACTATGCCTGGCAAACAGCAGCAGCAGATGCAATAACTTATATCTAAACATGACAAAGATCAAGCAGAAAAATATTACAGTAAAAATGGCCATGTTTAATACCTATGTCACATCTTAACACTAGAGTGATGTATCATGATAACTTACTCTACCAAAAAAATTACCAAGTAGTTGAAAAGAAAATTATGTATGCAGTTACTGTTATTAATCCCTTCTTATTGTTCTTTCCATTCCAAGTGCTCCTTTTTCGAAGAATATGGTCATAAAATTATTATTTAATAGATCTGTTGGCAGAAAGTGTTCACATTAGCAAATGCACTTAATTTTATTTTATAAAGCCAATGCTGCAACACAGCTGGAAACCAGATATTAAACAAAATGAGCAATCTCTCAACTAGAAGGACAATAGATGTAAAATGTTTCTCATCATTTCATTAGGCATTTTAGTAAATATCATAAATTAAGAGCTCCACAGTGTAATCATATGTTTTCAAGTTTGAGCGTGTCATATTTGCGATGCTTTCTACAAAGGAATGTCAATAGCGAGGATAATGGCCTCTTTTTTTTTTCACCTGTGCCTCTGAAAGGCACACACTAATGGCTTTTTTCCAGGTGATTGTCACACAGCTGGGTGCCCACGACGCATAACATGAAGGTGGTCACTTGAGTTTCTTACTGAAATATTTACGACACCAGTTTGCACTACAGTGACAGTCTCATATAAAAATTTCACAGTTCGAGAATTTGCACTGCAAATCTGTAGAAACAAAATCCAATAAATATAACAGTGTCCAAACAATATTCGTTGGCATTGTGATACATTCACTCATTTACACACATTTCATAACTCTTAAAGTACGATTCTTGGTTTCCAACATACTTTTTCACAAGTCAGAGTCCCTAACCACTACTCATTATTCCTTACCTTATTACACATATACATATTCGTCGACACTTCTTCAATATTAAATCATAATAAATATGTAGCATAATCAAATTCCTCATATAGCATCAGCTTATTGATCATAAACATACCTCAAAAGCATAATACACATCGTCGTCATAATAATAACACTGTAACACCTCAGCCAAATCTCAAAAACGTCGTAGCTTTCTGCAATAATTTCAAAACTTAAAAAAAATTCTCTGCTCATTTCAATAGTGTCATCTACCTCAAACGTACTTTAAAAATCATGATCCCATACCAAATACATCATTCAGATCTCTCATAGTATCACAATGGTTCCGAAAAAGTATGAACAGTTCACAAAGTACAGACAAAATACAATTTCAGAAGTGTGAAGTTATCCAACTGTGTAATTGCGTAAACATCTGTCACTGACATAGTAAAAAAAAATGTTTGTTTCTCTGTTAAATAATCAGATAGCTGTGCAATTCTGTGTTAGAGAAATATGGTACCGATGTGTAAAGTTGTGTAAGCAAATCCATATTAGTTAGGGCTCCTTGTGCTTGCCAAACACATGGTACACAAAGTAGGCGTGTACCCACCTGAGGATTAATGTAATTATACCCTCAGGTGTTACAGATTACAGCAATGGAATGAAATGTATCACGGAAAACTTTCTTTGTAATTCCAAAATCTTGAAAAATAAATCGTTTAAGTACAAAATTAATCGCTCAAATGCATGTCCTGTAGCGATAAATGTGCATCTTGCTGTAAGATAATTCTGTGGAAGTGTCGTAGTTATCGTCCTCTGTAAGCAAAGTTCTGCTGAAGTCAATGTACTTACCTCATCATAAACGAAAGGGAAATGCTTTGCGTATAGATATCGTAGTTATTACGTACCTTACCATGATCAAGAAAGTACTATAATGTGATGTATTGTTGTGCTACGAAAATGGCTGTCTCATTGTAGCTATACCACAAAAGTTACTACTAAAACATGTTTTACTTTCCAGAATAATACAGAAAAACTGTGCAGATATAAAACGGATACACCGCAAAAGCAACAATGTAAATTGTGTGACATATTAGTAGCGTCGTGATATAATCGTGTAGCTATCAAAGAAACCAAATGCTAAGTCATCTTTAATCTCACCGAATATACTTCAAATAAAGAGTATCTTTTCAAGTAAATCAAAATGTTGCATTAACATCTCATTAGCAGTATATGTTCTAAGTATGTAAGCCTGATAGTCGTTACGTAATCGTGCAGCTAACAAGCAAGAATGTACACACACAATAACACTGTGTCGTCTGTTCACTATAACAATGCATTCGTAATTTTGTTTAAATAAGTTCTCTTGGTTCTTGACTGGATATTTAACTTCAAACATTGTTGCATGGTAACAGTTTCTTAAGTCTGACAATGCATACTATACCCCCGCCGGCGAAACATTGCACTTGACAGTTCGCTTTTTGTCTATTTAGGTTGGCTACACTGTAATAGCGATGTTGCAACAGCAGCCTCTATACACACAGCAGACGATACAGTTTTCCGTCCCGTCTCGTAAATGCAAGCGATTGATCAATTACAGTGTATATAAAAACTCGTTTTTAGTTGTGCTACAATGACAGGAAGTAAACAACCGTATAACAATACATGTAAAAGCATAACAATGCGCACCCTTTCGATAACGGAGCAAAGAAATACAAAAACAAGCATCTGACGACTGGTACTTTCAAATCAATAATGTACGTAGTTTACAAAATAAATAATAACCGAGATTGCAATAAATAACCAATATTAGTAATTTTTCACTCACCAATTTACAGCGATAATGGCGCAATTCCATCCAGCTCGCCATCGTCACTGTTGTCCGACTCATCGCCAAAACCGTCTTCATCGTCGTCATCAGCAAGACATATCATTAATTGTTCATGGCCACTGATAATTCCTTCTATTGTCTGTACTGCTCGTATAAGCTTCTCGACGTGCTCTACTTTTTTTCTCCATGAGGCTGCATCCACTGTCACAAGAGCTTCACGCAACAGCTTTTCCACCTCTGTTATTGTAAAGGACTTGTTGTTGTTCCTTAGATACATTTTTACATCACTCCATATTAACTCAATAGGGTTGAAATGGCAGTGATATGGTGGCAGCCTTATTACAGTATGACCCTGCTCCTTGGCAATTTCGTCTACTACATATGCAGGTGTCGTAGGCTTATTTTCTTTGACAAGAGAATACAACAGAACCTTTGTCATACTCATATCCGCTGCAATATTTCGAGCCTGTAACCACTGCACCATAACTTCTTTCCGATCATTTGTGGTTGGGGCTTTGTTCTGTATCACTGAATGATATGGAGCATTGTCCATTACAATTGTTGTAGGGACAGGAAATTGTTTTAAAAGGTTCCTGAACCACTCAACAAATCGTGTGTGATCCATATCTTCATGGTAATCACCAGTCTTTTTCGATCTAAAAACTAAAAGTGCGTCAGGGACAAAACCACTGGAGGAGCCTGCATGAACCACAATTAATCTAGCTTCTCTTCCCGTCGGCTGATGGCCGCTACTGCTGGCTGTGTTATCCGTCCAACATTTACCGACAGCTTCCCCGGCATTAACCCACGTTTCGTCTAGCCAAATTATGGAATGAATGTCTCTGCCCACAAGTTTGTGCAAGAACATACTACGAGCGGTAACAATATGTGCCCTCTCTAACAGTACTTTGCGTCCGTCTAGCGTTTTGTAACGGAAACCCATATTTTTTAGCACAATTTTTAGTGATGTTTTACCACCCCTGAAGAGTTCACTTTCTTTTAAAGAGATTAATAACTTAGCTACAGTCGGATACTCTTTTCTGCTGTAGTAAGCGTAAACATGCCTACGAATTGCATCAGTCTGGAAAGAATCTGAATCTGTGATAGGACTAGGCCGCTTTTTCTTCTTTCCCGGGGTTGATAAAAATGTATTATTTGATCCAGACAGCTCGGAATCATTACGGCTCACTTCAGTATCTTCCAAGTTTTGTAGTAATACTCCCTTACTTACTACGGTTCTTGCACTAATACCAAGAGTTTTCGATGTACGTTCCACCACTTTGTCGGCAGGAATTGATGGCTGTCCATGAATGCTTACGTAGTTTTTCTCCTGCTCGTAAAACTCACGAGTTCTGCGTAATAACTCCAGTGCCTGGCTGTTTAGCGGCACCCCTCGACGCAAAGGATTGTCACTAAGTGAACGAAGCCTTTTCGGTGGCATTTTCCAAGTATGTACACTCACAACGTAACAAAAGTCACAACGATATAGCACACAGTACAACGAAAACACGCGGTAAACAACATACAATTCACGTTGTATACACATTCACTAAACAAAGCCGGCAACGCGGGAACTTTGACGTCGCAGCACGTGAGTAACAGCAGTGCTCACTGCGCTGTGATTGGCTGGCGCCCCACGCTGAACGCCTAGCGCCTATCGTTCTTCACTTGTTACTCTGTTACGCTGCCAACTTCATGCGCAAACGTCAAGTGCAATGTTTCAGCGGCCCGGGTATAGATATGTGAAATGAAAAATTTTATGGCAAAGACAAAGTAAAAAAGCAGATTATCTCTCAAGAAACGGTTTTACATGTGAAATGTGGTGCAAGCCCTTACTCTTCCTACTATGCAGAGCTCCAGCTTCAACGTAATTATCATGTGGTATATAGTACATCGGTAAAGAATGCTCAAATTTTTCTCATGGTTAGCGTCTATGTTATTTTTCTCTGAGCCAGCTGGCGCACGTGGCCCCCTGCGGTGCGAGTCATTGTCTGCTATCTCTTTGTTGGCGTGTGTCGTTTTTGGGATTTGGAGACCTAACTTCTACAAATTCACCTTGCCGAGATGGCCCAGCCCTGTTTGAAATCCACCAGTTCTGATGAAATTCAGGTCTGTCGTTATGATTATATTGTCTGTCGTCATGCCGGTAGATCCTGCAGTTTCTTTCTTGTCGGTTAAGTGGTGGAGAATTTCTCCCTGAATTATCACTGCACGGTGGACCGTTGCAACTGAAGTTATTCTGTCTCCCATGATAATAATAGTTCTGGTTGCCATATTGTCTGTTTCTATGATCGTCTCTGTCATATTCATTACTACGGAAATGCGATCTTTCTCTGTAACTCTTACTACTGTGCTAACTGTTGTCATACGGGTGGGCCGGCCGCTGGTGGCCGAGCGGTTCTGGCGCTACAGTCTGGAACCGTGCAACCGCTACGTTCACAGGTTCGAATCCTGCCTCGGGCATGGATGTGTGTGTTGTCCTTAGGTTAGTTAGGTTTAAGTAGTTCTAAGTTCTAGGGGACTTATGACCTCAGCAGTTGAGTCCCATAGTGCTCAGAGCCATTTTTGTCATATGGGTGGTGTCTGTTTTGGTCACGATTTGTGTTGTGAGAATAGGCTTTTCGTGCCCAGTTATTGTATCTTTCGTCGCGGAATTGCGATGGATGTGAACTATAATTGTTGTGTTCCTGTTTTCACGTTCTGCGATTGTCAGTGTCAATTTCTAATTCTTGTAAGAGTCCCTGAAAAGCTTCAATGTCATCTTTGCAACGTCCTGCCAAAATAATATGTCGTAAATGTTCAGGTAATTTAATTAAGCAAATGCGGATGAGTTCTGAGGGGCTGTATGGGTGTGACAGGTATTGATTCTTGTGCAACATGTCTTCAAAATATTTAACAAGACTGGAAAATTCTGATTGTTCGAAATGTTTCATCATAATGATGCTATGTTTTACTCGGTCTTGTGTAGCTTGAGACCAATATGCTGAGAGGAAGGCATGATAAAATTCTCCTTCACTGTGGCAATCGTGAATCACCGATCGCATTCTTACAGCTGGTTCATTCTCTAAATAGCCACACATAAATTCTAATCTGTGCTCTAATGACCAGTTGGGAGGAAAACAATGAGAGAATTGATGGAGCCATGCTTGTGGATGAATGTCGTTGCCAGAATTCTTAAATGTTTTGAATTTACGTGTAGTAATAAACAGCTCATAGTCAAAATCATCATGTCGGCGAGTCGCATGTCGGTCATTGTTACGTCGTTTCGGTGGTTCCATCTCAAAGTTCGGAGTACCTTGCCAATTTCTTTCATAATTTCCGAAGTGCCCTGTGTTATTATTTAGTAGCTGTTCCGTATTTCTATGTCCCTCTTTCCGTATTGGAGCGCGAGTGTCCTCTAAAATATGTAATTCCTGTATTACCTGTGTCAACTGATCTTGTACTTCCTGGATTTCTCTTTGGTGTTGCGTATTAATTTGATTCTGATTTGGTTTGAATTTCCTGATTTGTTCACACTCTTCTGTGTCATTAAAGACTACCGGTTTTGTGTCATTCAGATTATCATCTACCTTCGTAGATAAATTATTTAGCTGATCCGAAAGATCAACTACTTTTTCTGATAATGAACTAATATCCTCCATGTGTCTTTCTGAACCAATTTTCAGAGTATCTACTGTGTCCTTTAAGTTTTCCTGAGTTTTTGCAAGTTGCGTAACCGAATCAGTAGATGCAACTGAGTCAATTTCAGCTTGCAAGATGTCGTGATTTTCATGAACTATAGTTTGCAGTTCCTTTATGGCTGCTTCCTGATTCTGTAATGCATTTTCATGACGCGAAAAAATAGGTTGGAAATGCTCACAAATTTGTGTTTTTACGTCATTACAGACTTTTTGACATTTCGATTCGATTTTATGTAACTCAATAGGTAAATCTTCACGTGTTTGTTCAAGTGTGGTGTCTAAAGTTTGAAGATTTTGTTCCATTGCGCCTAACTGTTGCTGTGTTTGTCTCTGGTGTTGTTCCATTGTGTCTAACTTTTGAAGATTTTGTTCCATTGTGTCTAACTTTTGAAGCTTTTGCTCTGTTTGTCTCTGGTTTTGTTCCATTTGTTGCATTAATTGCAATAATAATGTATTAGTGTCTGGAATCTGTTTCTCTATGCTTTTTGGCAGTGCATTTTCACCGGAAACATTCACATTTTGACAAGTAGAAAATATGTCTTGACTCATTTGAGAAAACGTTGAGGACCCAAAACCTGAGTCAACAGTATTTGCAATATTGTGTTCTGTCATTTCGTATTCCTGAGGCGAGCTGTTGCCGACCGATCGATCGATAATGCTTCCCTCTTCACTATTTGTTTCACTGTCTACACCATTATTTGCCGCCCGCTCCATTTCCCTATGCACAATTACCGAATTGCTACTTCGAATGTCTGTTAATTCATTACACAGTGGTGCTGATAAGCTACGCCCGTCGTCATTATTATTTCTCACTTTACTTTGGAGCCTAGTGTTACGTTTCTCACACGCCATTATTGTCATAATATTTCACACGATATCACAGAGAAGCACAATTTGAAGAGCAAAAATAAGAGAACACATTAACATAGAACTGAAAATAATATCTAGTTAATTGCAAGCGCAGCTGCGAAATACTTGGTGCAAATCTACATGCATGCCACAACTGTTTTACTGTACAACAATGAAAGACTGCAACTACAGAGGAGATTCTCTCTACAATTACGCGCTAGCAAGAAACAAAAGCTACACTAATTACACAAACTACAAGAAAAAAATCAGAAGATTCCAGTGAGGTATCCTCGGCTAAGGGTCGACATATGAAACGTTCCCTTAGAAAAATTATACATGACTGTGCTTAAACTGACACACAATATTTTTAGCGCAACGCAATCTGACTTTCAAAAATCCCTACAAAAGAATGGCCCTGACTAACTTTAACCTATACCTTTCACAAATCACTTACCTCACAAAAATCTTAGTTACTCGAACTACTGCAATACAGCGAGCACCACTACTGCCAGCTAAATAAAAGATTCAAACTACTGAAGGCACTAACTACTGATAGGCATAGTTAGCAAAGGAAAGATTTTAATAGAGAACAAACAATGTATTTACCTCAATAGTGTTCAATAGTCATTATATATATATATATATATATATATATATATATATATATATATATATATATTATTGGTGTTTTGCCCTTAAAGAGCGCATTTGGACTAAACTACATGGCCAGTTCCTTTTGCTGCCTTCCTTGCTGCCCAAACTTCCCTCATTCGCTCGCAGTGTTTCTGTTTCCGGTCTTCTGTCCATGCTTCTTGTCGGCTTTGTGTCTTCGGCTTCATCTTGATTGCCTTTTTGGTTGCTCATATTTCTTTCATCTTCTGGCTGTGATCTTGCTTGCGTTCTTCGGTCCATTTTATGCCTGTTCGTTTGTCACATTGTATCTCATGTAGTTTACTTTTCTTAATGATGTCTCTGAATTTTATTCCGTCGTTTATTGTGTCTGCTGTTATGTTGAGTTGGTTCAGGTCGTTTTCTACCTCTGCCACCCATTTGTTGTTTCTAGTGGTTACCCAGTCAAAGATCTGTTTGGTCAGCCTGTGTGATGGCATTCTGTATAGGTGTCCATAGAATTGTAGTCTGCGTTTTCTAATCTTTTCTGTGATTGTCTCCGTATGTTTGTACAGTTCCTCTGTAGGTTTCTTGATCCATATTCCATTGTTGTTAGTTGCGCCAAATATTTTCCTAAGTATTTTCCGTTCTACTTTTTCTAATTGTCTGATACGTGTATGCCCTAGGATTAGTGGGGTCTCTGCTGCACATAGTGCCCCGGGGAGCACCACCGTGTTGTAATGGCGTAATTTGGCTTTTTGTGAGATAGACTTCTTATTGTAATGATTCCACACTACTTCTTATGCCTTGTCCAGTTTAGTCTTTCTTTCTTCGTTTGAGTCTCTGTTACGTCCACTCATTTGTAGTGTTTCACCAAGGTATTTGAAGTTTGCCGTTTTGTAAATCGTGCCATACTTTGTGTTCAGAGATGAGAGTTTCTTTGTGCTCATAAACTGTGTCTTTTCGTAAGAGATCTGTAGTCCAGTTTTGGAAGCGATTTCGTGCAGTTTTTCAATAGCGTCTTTTGTTTCCTTTGTACGTTTCGTGACAATCACCAAATCCTCTGCAAAAGCCAGGCATTTAATCTGTAGGTTTCCTAGCGTTATCCCCTGTTGTGATGTTTCCCATTCTTTTATGACCTTATCTAACACCAGATTGAAAAGGAGAGGTGAGAGGCCATAGCCTTGTCGGACACCTGTGCGAATTTCAAAGGGCTCTGATAGTTCCCCACAGAACTTTACTTTGGAGGTCGTGTTGGTTCACGTTTGCTCTATGATAGCCCGTGTTTTGTTGTCTACTTTGTTTTCTGCTAGAATTTTGAAGAGAGTTTTCCAGTCGACAGAGTCGTACGCCTTTTTGAAGTCAACAAAGGTAATGATCAGATTCTGTTTGTGTTGTAAAATCATTTTCAGTTTCCAAATTTGTTCCGCACAAGACCGCCCTTTACGGAAGCCTGCTTGGTATTCCCCAATCAAGTGATCGGTCTGGAATTCTAGTCTGTTCAGTAAAGCTTTAGAGAGGATCTTGTATGTGACCGGTAGCAGGAGGGATATTCCTCTGTAGTTGTTCAGGTCAGTCTTGTCAGCTTTTTTGTGTAGTGGGCAGTTTTCCAGTCGTCAGGAATTTTCATGATCTTCCAGATGTCTTCCAAGATCCTGTGGATGTCTTTGGTGAGTTCTGGGTCTTGTAACTTCCAGTTGATGGCATCCAGTCTTACAAATTTACTGTCTCTGTCCAAAACTCCGCCATCTCACTCTCCACATCCACCACTGGTGGCGGCTCACCTCCAACTGCGCAACGCTACGCGCTGTTAACAGCCAACAGCCCAACACTGCAATAGCGAATATTACAATAATGCAAACCAACCACAGACTGCACACAGCACAGCTAGTGATTTTCATACAGAGCGCTACGTGGCGTTACCAATGTAAAAACCTAGACAGCCTACTTACAATATGAAATGTAAAATGTTACAAGACACCGTTTTCCATTTATTGAGATTATTCTTTCTAATACTTTTAGCATGAAATGACTATTAAAAAAGAGCTTGTATCATTTTCATCATTAATGGAGTCGCTACAACAATGAGCCTACAAAAATGGCCAGGGCAACATTTAATTATTATGTAACTAAATAATATTCAGGAAAGGCACTCGCTTCTGACAAAAACACATTTTAGAACCAGTAATATCATATATATTCAAACAAATGCTAATATTTCTCCAGATAATTGTATGAATTACAGACCATGAACTATAAGCGTCCATCAGCTATAACATCAGAATCGAGAATACAATGAAACAAAAAACGCTTATTCTTTTTATCTTTTTATACAAATGAACAAAAATAATAATTATTTCGATTCGGAGAGCGCAGATCACGCTTGTTTATTATTGCGTATCGATAACCTATTTATACTCCTTTTTTAGCGGAGGCTATGCTATAGCTGTTAGAGAGCGGAACGCCACAGAAATAATTTGAAGGTGTTCCGAGGCACTCTGTGCTAGGTACTTGATTTTAAATTGCAGAGTAGTCATGTGGATGTAAATATAGATGAAGATGCTCAGTAAGCTCGTATTTGGTGCACTGTCACTCAGACTAAAATGATTTAATGAAAATGCTTTGTAATGAAGACTATACCTTACGCGAAGCAGGCAGAAGCCATTCAGAATCTACGTTTGTTGTACAGTTGGTAGATTTGTTTAAGCTATGGGGAAAGAAAAGTTCATTTTCTGTGGATCTTTGACCACTGTTGTCTCGCACGCGGTTAACTTTGTGGAAATAATGGTTCATAAGTACTCTCTACCCAAGGTTTCTAATTTCTTGAGCGCACAGTACTATGTGAAACATATTCGGAAGTTAAGTCTGTGAGTGGCGAGAGTTTTGCGGTAGTAAGTGACGCCGCTTTTCACTTTCTGCTTTAAGTACCGGCCGGTTGAGGGTGAGAGCACAACAATTAGCTGCTTTCAATTGTGCCAGGCGGCAGACGGAGAAGTAATTTACCCATACAAGTGTTACAGCAAAGGAATTACTGCCGGGAGGTTTCCACGGCATACGGGACAGAGGGAATGTGAAGAGCAGGTATGCCTAACAGAGCCAGTAATACGTCTTCCACGACTTTATAGCGGGGCTGTGAACAAAATTGGCTTAAACTGATGAGATTCATACGATATAAAAATCTACTTCATACTGTAAGAAGTAGCTCGTTCACACAATTACTTCATACTGTAAAAAGTAGCTCGTTCACACAGCTGTTAATGTATCCAGACTTCAGTACTACTAATATCGGTACTAATGTGCCAGTAACATAGATGTGTAATCCTGTGTAATAATCAACAACTAGTCCAGTGAAACTGTCAGAAAAAAATGCCTGTACCCTGCAAAAGGTGGGGTAGAAGATTTTATTTTTTTAACTCGTTCATATTGTTGGAAAGGTTAGAAAACCAAGTTTTGCCAACAAAATTTCTCTTGGGAAAACTTTCTGCAGTCAAAAAACTACGAAAATTTCGTACTTTTTTCAGTTTTTTCAAAATTCTCAGTTTCATTTGCTCCTATCGCTTTGACGTCTATTTTATTTTTAAAGAGCACAAAATTCTCTACAAATTTGATTCTTACCATTTTTTTCTACTCCCAGTATCTAAGGCGCTACAGCGCGTCAAAAAATACCAATTTTTCAAATTTCGAACAAAGAATAGTTGGTGACAATTTCCACGATGTAAAGTTCCGTAGAAAAGATAAAGTTGCGACTCTCCTTTCTGCGTTCAATTCTGTAAAAGCTGGGAGCACTAAAATTACTCCTGTTGATCCTTTAACTCTTTTCCAAAGGATTTGTTTAGTGAAACAAATTGAAGAAGAGTTAAAAGCCTTTCTGAAATATGAACTTGCTCCTTACCCAATGCCCCTATTCTCAGAAAAAGGCATGCGAAAAGGAACAAAATCTTCATTCTACAATGCCTTCGTTCCAGTGGAAGATGTGAAGTCAGGTGGACCGAGTAAATTTTTTGTCATTGATGGAGGGTACCTTATCCACAAAGTGACTTGGACTCGAAATGTTTGCTTCAAGTCAGTAGCCCAAAGCTATGTTTCTTACCTGCAACGTCAGTTTGGATCTCAATTTGCTATTGTATTTGATGGGTATCCATGTGGGGGAGACAAATGTAGCACAAAGAGTGCTGAGAGGATTCGTAGGTCGAAACAACATTCTTCCGTTGACGTTGTGGTTGAATCAGAGATGGTGAACCAAGTCCCTCAGGACAAGTTCTTGTACAACGCACGAAACAAGATGCGTTTGATCACACTTCTTAAAATGGAATTTCTGGAGTGTAGCATTGAAGTGCACCAGGCACAAGAAGATGCTGACGTTAAAATTGTAACATCTGCCATTTCAAGAACCAAAGACTTTGGAAGTGTTGTCATTGTAGGAGAAGATGTTGACCTGCTTGTGCCCACGACCGGTTTGGGGCAAGGCATTGAAAACTTATTTTTCTTAAAGCCAGGAAGAGGAAATGCAGAAGACAAGTGGTTTTCCATTGCATCTTACAAGTCTGACAGTGAATATATTCTGTTCACTCACGCCTTTAGCGGATGTGATACAACATCTGCTTTTTTTCGTCAAGAAAAAATTAAGTGGTGCAATATTGCTGTGAAAAATGAACACCTAACCTCGGCGCTTTGCACGTTCAATAAACCAGTCCAAACAAGTCAATAAACAAGTCCAAAGTTGGATGGGAAACTGGGAACCTCCTGAGAAATGGGGTTGGAATCACAGTGACCACGGTCCAATACCCGTTATAATGAGCCAAGATCCAGCACCTGAAGCACTTCTTCACATTGTTTCATGCTCATGCAAGCTGAACTGTGGCGGAGGGTGCTCCTGCAGAAAAGTGGGTTTGAAATGTTCTTCAATTTGCAAGAAATGTATTGGGGTCAACTGCGAAAACGTGCCAAAATTTTATATCAAGACAGTGAAGAAGATGTTATGGACGATGTTGAGGAAACCGCTGACGAAATCAACGAACTTGCTAAGGCTGACTCGCTGTTTAAAGAAGAGGTCAATCTGGGATCAACTATATGTACAGACCTGAATCCGTAACTCAAGGTATTTCTGGTGACACTGAGGAACCTGGCCCATCAAAACGTTGGAAGTGATGCTCATATCTGACTCAAGTGCGCTGAAGTGCAATATTACAAGTATTACACACCCAGAACTGTCAACATTTTTTAGTAACTGACAATGCATTTTAATTGTAGTAAAGCTACTTATTTTTAATGTCAACTGTGTGGCTTTTATACACAAGAATAATTACCTACCGAATTAGGTTGCCTATTGCAGCTAATAATAGTTCAGTATCCTGAGACAATTTATTTTGTGTGCGTGTGTATGTGTGTGTGTCTGTGTGTGTGTGTGTGTGTGTGTGTGTGTGTGTGTGTTTATGTCTCTTAATGATGTATTTTTATATTTATAGTTTTACAAATACCAGGGCTGAGGTGGCCCATAGTGAACTTCAGGTAGTGATGTAAGAATCACAATAGTTGGGTGCCCTGCAATCCTCAGGTTGCATACAGAGAAATTGAGTACCTGAAAGTGAGGTGGTAAATTCCAACTTATAACATGATGCATAATGTATTTATACTACACAAACAGAAACTGAAAAAATAGTGTTCAAAAATTAGGTATCTTGCCACTATGCTCAAAATTTGAAAAATTGGTATTTTTTTGAGGCACTGTAGCGCCTTAGATATTGGGAGTAGAAAAAAATGGCAAGAATCAAATTTTTAGAGAATTTTGTACTCTTTAAAAAAGAAAATAGACATTAAAGCGATAGGAGATAATTAAACTGAGATATTTTGAAAAAAACTGAAAAAAGTCCGAAATTTTCGAAGTTTTTTTGACTGCAGAAAGTTTTCCCAAGCGAAATTTTGTTGGCAAAACTCGGTTTTCTAATCTTTCCAACCATATGAACGAGTTGAAAAAATAAACTCTTCTACCCCACCTTTTTCAAGGTATATCTACTATTTGACTCGACTAAACTGTTTTCAATAGCAACTTAGGCATTTATAAACTGCTTGAAACCAATAAAAACACTGGGGATCAATTTGTAATAAAATTTATGTTTACTTCAATTTTTGGGATGCTTTAGAATTAAACCACTCACCGTGGGCTCGAGCATGGCGTCAGCAAGCACTATAGCTCTCCAATTGGCCGACGCAAAAGTAGAGTATCCTAGTTTACCGTCAGCTATATGCCTAAGACCCGATGCAGCTGAAATCCCAGTGTCAGTTTACAAAGAATTACTCCCTTTGAAAATATAGGAATATGAGTCTGAGGAAGACTGAAGTGACTCCAATGACGACCATTTTACTACTGAAGATTATTCTGTTTGCAAGGAATTTCAGCAGCGTGAGTTGATTTGGTACTAGATTTCGGACGATCCAAAAAGTGACGGAACTGTTAGCATCAAGACTACACGTAAAAAACTTGCTTGAAAAAGGAGCGAAGTTATCCTACTTTCGATCGTGAGAAAGTGGGTTCCTACAATACTTTAGAAGCGGTGCTTTATTTGTATATCGCCATAACGTGCATGGTGTACCGAAGATTTTCAGAAATTCTAGCCTGTAACGCAAATGAATGGCGACTGTTCGTCTACAGCTCAAAGTGGAACTTGAAGTGTGTCCTCGTCCACAAAGGAAATTTGTTTGTGCTGTCCAATAGGCCATTATTTGTGTGAAGAATGTGGGGACATAGAATCACTGATTGCTCTAATACCACACGCACCAATGTGTCATCTGCGCTGACCTTAAAATGGTCTGCTCCCTCATTCGCCAGCGATACGGAATGTACAAAGTATCACTGTTATTTATGTACACTCCTGGAAATTGAAATAAGAACACCGTGAATTCATTGTCCCAGGAAGGGGAAACTTTATTGACACATTCCTGGGGTCAGATACATCACATGATCACACTGACAGAACCACAGGCACATAGACACAGGCAACAGAGCATGCACAATGTCGGCACTAGTACAGTGTATATCCACCTTTCGCAGCAATGCAGGCTGCTATTCTCCCATGGAGACGATCGTAGAGATGCTGTATGTAGTCCTGTGGAACGGCTTGCCATGCCATTTCCACCTGGCGCCTCAGTTGGACCAGCGTTCGTGCTGAACGTGCAGACCGCGTGAGACGACGCTTCATCCAGTCCCAAACATGCTCAATGGGGGACAGATCCGGAAATCTTGCTGGCCAGGGTAGTTGACGTACACCTTCTAGAGCACGTTGGGTGGCTCGGGATACATGCGGACGTGCATTGTCCTGTTGGAACAGCAAGTTCCCTTGCCGGTCTAGGAATGGTAGAACGATGGGTTCGATGACGGTTTGGATGTACCGTGCACTATTCAGTGTCCCCTCGACGATCACCAGTGGTGTACGGCCAGTGTAGGAGATCGCTCCCCACACCATGATGCCGGGTGTTGGCCCTGTGTGCCTCGGTCGTATGCAGTCCTGATTGTGGCGCTCACCTGCACGGCGCCAAACACGCATACGACCATCATTGGCACCAAGGCAGAAGCGACCCTCATCTCTGAAGACGACACGTCTCCATTCGTCCCTCCATTCACGCCTGTCGCGACACCACTGGAGGCGGGCTGCATGATGTTGGGGCGTGAGCGGAAGACGGCCTAACGGTGTGCGGGACCGTAGCCCAGCTTCATGGAGACGGTTGCGAATGGTCCTCGCCGATACCCCAGGAGCAACAGTGTCCCTAATTTGCTGGGAAGTGGTGGTGCGGTCCCCTACGGCACTGCGTAGGATCCTACGGTCTTGGCGTGCATCCGTGCGTCGCTGCGGTCCGGTCCCAGGTCGACGGGCACGTGCACCTTACGCCGACCACTGGCGACGACATCGATGTACTGTGGAGACCTCACGCCCCACGTGTTGAGCAATTCGGCGGTACGTCCACCCGGCCTCCCGCATGCCCACTATACGCCCTCGCTCAAAGTCCGTCAACTGCACATACGGTTCACGTCCACGCTGTCGCGGCATGCTACCAGTGTTAAAGACTGCGATGGAGCTCCGTATGCCACGGCAAACTGGCTGACACTGACGGCGGCGGTGCACAAATGCTGCGCAGCTAGCGCCATTCGACGGCCAACACCGCGGTTCCTGGTGTGTCCGCTGTGCCGTGCGTGTGATCATTGCTTGTACAGCCCTCTCGCAGTGTCCGGAGCAAGTATGGTGGGTCTGACACACCGGTGTCAATGTGTTTTTTTTTCCATTTCCAGGAGTGTATGTGGGAAATATAGCTCTTGAGGAACATTAAGTGTAATCGAACAAACCGCCTACACCTGTCCTGAAACCTGGTGATGCAAAGATTCTACATCAGCCACATATCGACAGAAAGAATATTATATTTCCACCTCTGCATATGAAACGGGGTTTCACGAAGTTATCATTACCGCATTTTCTAACATGTCATATGAAAAGAAAAAGGCCGGTGAATTTGATGGTTCACGGATTCGGCAGCTCGTTAATGACGAACATTTTATTGGAACAATGACAGAACTTTACGAGAATGGTGAGTTGACATTCAGAAACATTCTCAGAGACTTTATTGGAAATACAAGTGCACAGAATAAATACAAGTGCATAGAATTATACTGACATTGTCCACCAACTCTTGCAGAGACTCAAAATGCTTGGTTGCAAAATGAACGTCACACTACATTTTTTACGTAGCCATCTCCCTCATATCCCATAAAATCTTAGTACAGTCAGTGATGAGCAGGGTGAGCGATTCCACCAAGATCTGAAAGTCTTAGAGGCACTGCAGTAAAGAAGAAGGGATCTACATACGATTAATTACTGTCGGTGGACCATCAAGCGAAAATTTCCAGAGATTAAACACTCTAGAAGAGGTTATAAGCGAAAATTTTAGTCTTAATTTATATGTATACCTTTTGGTAAAGAAACTTTAGTATTTGTACGAACACAATTTGAACTTGCAGTAAGTACAGCTACTCTTTGTTTGGACAAAACTATTCCTTGTAAGAAGTATGTCTGTTAAGTTTTCGCATGAGTTTTCTTTATGTACACATTGTGTATCACTTTTGAGAAAAAGAGAGGGTATTGTGTAGTTTAGTAAGTTGACTTTATTTTTGGATTTAGAGGTCGAAAGTAGGTCAGAAACAAGTCAAAGACAGCACAAATGTAATTGTTCATAATTTCCCTTTTTTTTATATTCAGAACGTCATGCCTTACTCGCTTTGCGTCATACTACTCCTTCAGAATACATTATAGTTTTTCTTTGCTGGGTTGCAAGTTTTGCAGCCTAATACGAAAGTCTTGCCTGTCTGGTGTGATTCTGCGTGAGATTTAGGTGTATTGGGGCTCCTGCTGGGGGTTATACAGCGTGGGACTGTTTAGCAACGATTTTATTTTGCAACAAAATTTCAATTAGTAGAAAATTAAACCACTTAGAATGAAACAAACATATATTCCTGTAAACCTAAAAACTAAATAGGGCTAAAATAACTAAAAACACAGTCACACTTTGTGCCGGATGTCCATCGTTCCGGCGATTTGATTTCGCGCGTATGCATAGCTTCTAAGCTGGCGTGGGAGCGCCTTGTGTGGCGAACACGTGGGGCAAGGCCGAGGTAAGGAGCTCTCTGTCGGCCCGGTGACTTGGTGCAAATTAGATCTTGCTGTTCGTAGCGGAAGTAGTGTGGCGCTGCTCCGGCGTAATAAGACAGATTGTTAATGATTGGTGTCCGTGACCACATCGTTGATCTGCAGTTCCTGACCTTGGTTTCCGCATGTGTTTTTTGAATTACCAGTCCGATAGGAGGGTGTTACAATAGCGTACGGGGTCACTAATGCAAAAGCAGATATATGATCATTGAATGAAGACCGTACATTATGTTGAGTCGATCGCACTAGTGTCGTACCTCAGATCTGTTATTATTTTAGTTAAGTGTTGTCGCCGTAGTTAGTGATAGTTTTCTTAGGCATGTTCTGGTTGGCGAGATTGTGAGTAAATTTTGTCCAGCTTTGCTGTTACTGCGAGCTTCTTGGCTTCATTGTTTTGGATAGTGTTCACTATTGGTAGAGAAAGTATATTATAGTGGAAAGAGGTGCTGTTGCATGTGAAGCAACCAGGATTGGAATTCTGTGGAAGCTCCTGGACAGCAGACGCCAAAAATTAACTACGGACTTCGTGTGGTGGGCTATGCGTACCAACAACAGGTGCCGAACTAGGTTAGCACGTACTTGCACGAAAGTGTGGCCCCCGGTGGCCCCCGTTGTTCTTGTTGTAGGATGGTTTTGCTGTTATTCTGTTTGTCTTATTTGAGGTTAATGGCAAACCGTGGGTCGTTCATTCTCTCCATCTCTGTGCTCATTGCATAAGTATCCTACAATTGACGTTTTACATTACTGTGACGGGACGTGATTAAATATTTATGAATGTGTGTTAATCATGCGAAATTGTTCAGCTGTGGCTTTTACGGCGCCGCATGCTAGTTAAAAGTGGAGGATTGCAACGTTAGCGGCAATACTTGTGAACGCATTACATATCTTACGCATCCTGGCGAAATATATCAGGAAGTGTATTGGCAGTCTGCCACATTCATTGTGAACAAAGAAACAGATGTTGGTTTGTCAGTGTATTTTTAATTAGGAATAATAGTATAAAATATTTTCTTGATCCCGGCAGGGTTGACCCCTTGTTCTAAGTAAAATGTGGTATTCCACGCTCCCTTAGGCTAGTTTACTAATTATTTATTTTGCATGAGTAGTATCTACGTAGATCTAGAGTTGTTAAGTTGGCCTATTCCAAAATGTATCTACACACATCAAAAAAAGTTTTGAATCACCTCGGTTCCGAGAGTTCCTGAACCTGTACAGAAAATTGGGATTGAGATCAACATAAACATCATTCCCGCCCTTTTTATTGCTCATGAAAAACACACATTGCATGTAGTACCACCATACAGCGAGATCTTCAGACGTGGTAGTCCAGATTTCTGTACATACGGGTAACTCTAATACCCAGCAACACGTCCTCTTGCAACTTGTACTACCATACAGCGAGACGCTCCCTCATTCTGCCAAAGGCCTCGTCAAACAGGACGGACGAGCGGACAGAGGGGAATTCTCTTGTCCTAGGAGTGGGAAAATGACTCTAAAGGAGGAAGCATCAGCAATGATCAACGGCATGAGGATGCAGAAGGCAATGGAAACCACTGCATTAAAGACACGTAACGAGTATCCACAGGATATGTGGCCTGTAATTGAAGAAGTGTCATTATGAGCTCTCCATTGGCATAAGATTCCGGAATAGTACCCCATTCGGATCTCCGGGAGGGGACTGCCAAGGGGGAGGTTACCATGAGAAAAAGAATAATCATTAGAAGGATAACGTTGTACGAGCCGAGGCGTGGAATATCAGAAATTTGAACGTGATAGGAAAACTAGAAAATTTGAAAAGGCTCAATGTACATATAGTAGGGGTCAGAGAAGTGAAGTGGAAAGAAGAAAAGGATTTCGGGTCAAATGAGTATAGGGTAATATCAACAGCAGCAAAAAATGGTATAACAGGAGTAGGATTCTTTATGAATAGGAAGTTAGGTCAGAGAGTGTGTTTCTGTGGATAGTTGAGAGATAGTGTCGTTCTTATCAAAATCGAGAGCAAACCAAAACCGACAAAGATAGCTCAGCTATACATGCCGACGTCGCAAGCTGAAGATGAGGAGATAGAGAAAGTGTATGAGGATATTGAAAGGGTAATACAGCATGTAAAGAGGGATGAAAATCTAATAGTCATGTGGGACTGAAATGCAGTTGTAAGGGAAGGAGTAAAGAAAAAGGTTACCGGAGAATATGGGCTTAGGACGAGGAGTGAGAGTAGAGAAAGAGTAATTGAGTTCTGTAACAAGTTTCAGCTAGTAATAGCGGATAAACTGTACAAGAATCACAAGAGGAGGAGGTATACCTGGAAAAGGTCGAGTGATATGGGAAGATTTCAGTTAGATTACATTGTGGTCAGACAGAGATTCCGAAATCAGATAGATCGTAAGGCGTACACAGGAGCAGATATAGACTCAGATCACAATATAGTAGTGATGAAGAGTAGACTGAAGTTTAAGACATTAGTCAAAAATGGCTCAAATGGCTCTGAGCACTATGGGACTTAACATCTGTGGTCATCAGTCCCCTAGAACTACTTAAACCTAACTAACCTAAGGACATCACACACATCCATGCCCGAGGCAGGATTCGAACCTGCGACCGTAGTAGGCGCGCGGTTCCGGACTGAGCGCCTGAACCGCTAGACCACCGCGGCCGGCGACAGACATTAGTCAGGAAGAATCAATAAGCAAAGAAGTGGGATACGGAAGTAATAAAGAATCACGAGATACGCTTGATGTTCTCCAAGGCTGTAGTTACAGCAATACGGAATAGCTCAGTAGGCGGTACAGCTGAAGAGGAATGGACATCTCTAAAAAGGGCCATCACAGAAGTTGTGAAGGAAAACACAGGTACAAAGAAGGTAACTGCGAAGAAACCATGGGTAACGGAAGGAATACTTCAGTTGATTGATGAAAGGAGGAACTACAAAAATGTTCTGGGAAACTCAGGAATACAGAAATACAAGTCGCTGAGGAATGAAATAAATAGGAAGGGCAGGGATGCAAAGCAAAATGGCTGCATGAAAAATGTGAAGTCATCGAAAAAGAAAGGATTGTGGGAAGGACATACTCTGCATACAGGAAAATCAAAACAACTTTCGGTGATATTAAACGCAAGCGTGGTAACATTAAGAGTGCAACGGGAATTCCACTGTTAAATGCAGAGGAGAGAGCGAGTAGATGGAAAGAATACATTGAAAACCTCTACGAGGGGGAGATTTGTAGGATGTGATAGAAGAAGAAACAGGAGTCATTTAGAAAAAATAGGGGATCCAGTATTAGAATCAGAATTTAAAAGAGCTTTGGAGGACTTAAGATCAAACAAGGGATAGATAACATTCCATCAGAATCTCTAAAATCATTGGGGGAACAGGCAACAGAACGACTATTCACGATGGCGTGTAGAATGTAACAGTCTGGCAACATACCACCTGACTTTGGGAAAAGCATCATCCACACAATTCCGAAGTCGTCGAGAGTTGACAAGTGCGAGAATTATCGCACAATCAGCTTAACAGCTCATGCATCGAAGCTACTTACAAGAATAATATACAGAAGAATGGAAAAGAAAATTGAGGATGCACTAGATAACGATCAGTTTGGCTTTAGGAAAAGTAAAGGCACGAGAGAGGCAATTTTGACGTTGCGGCTAGTAATGGAAGCAAGACTAACGAAAAATCAAGACACGTTCATAGGGTTTGTCGACCTGGAAAAAGCGTTCGACAATGTAAAATAGTGCAAGGTGTTCGAAATTCTAAAAAAATGGAAGTAAGCTATAGGGAGGACCCGGCGATGTACAATATGTACAACAGCCAAGAGGGAATAATAAGAGTGGACGACTAAGAACGAAGTGTTCGTATTAAAAAGAGTGTAAGACAAGGATGTAGCCTTTCGCCCCTACTGTTCAATCTGTACATCGAGGAAGCAATGATGGAAATAAAAGAAAGGTTCAGGAGTGGAATTAAAATTCAAGGTGAAAGGATACCCATGATACGATTCGCTGATGACATTGCTATCCTGAGTGAAAGTGAAGAAGAATTACGTGATCTGCTGAAAGGAATTAACAGCACAATGAGTATGCAGTGTGGATTGAGGGTAAATAGAAGAAAGACGAAGGTAATGAGAAGTAGTAGAAATGAGAACATCGAGAAACCTAACATCAGGATTGATAGTCACAAAGTACATGAAGTTAAGGAATTCTGCTACCAAGGCAGTAAAATAACCAATGACGAAAGGAGCAAGGAGGACATCAAAAGCAGACTAGCTATGGCAAGAAAAGGCATTCCTGGCCCAGAGAAGTCTACTAGTATCAAATATCGGCCTCAATTTGAGGAAGAAATTTCTGAGAATGTATGTCTGGAGTACAGCATTGTATGATAGTGAAACATGGGACTGTGAGAAAACCGGAACAGGTGAGAATCGAATTATTTTAGATGTGGTGCTACAGACGAATGTTGAAAACTAGAAGGACTGATAAGGTAAGGAATGATGAGGTTCTACGCAGAATAGGAGAGGAAAGGAATATGTGGAAAACACTGATAAGGAGAAGGGACAGGATAACAGGGTATCTGTTAAGACATGAGGGAATTGCTTCCATGGCACTAGAGGGAGCAGTAGAGGGCAAAAACTGTAGAGGAAGACAGAGATTGGAATACATCCAGGAAATAACTGAGGACGTAGGTTGCAAATGCTACTCTGTGCTGAAGAGGTTGGCACAGGAGAGGAATTCGTGGCGGGCCGCATCAACCAGTCAGACGACGGATGATCAAAAAATAAAATAAAATAAATGGTTTCACTATCGGTAGGAGGATGGGATTCGTGTGTCGTACAGACGTTACGGCGCGTCGCATGACCTCCAGCGGCGTACGTCGGCCCCACAGACGCCACCCCAAAACATCAGGGAACCTCCACCTTCCTGCAGTCGTTGGACAGTGTGTGTAAGGCGTTCAGCCTTACCGGGTTGCCTCTAAACACTCTCCGACGATTGTCTGGTTGAAGACATATGCAACAGTCACCGGTGAAGAGAACTGATGCCAGTCCTGAGTGGTCCATTCGGCATGTTATTGGGTCCATCTGTACCGCACTGCACGGTGTCGTGGTTGCGAAGATGGTCTTCGCCATGGACGTGTCGGGAGTGAAGTTGCGCATCATACAGCCTATTGCTCACAGTTTGAGTCGTAACACGACGTCCTGCGACTGCATGAAAAGCATTACTCAACATGGTGGCGTTGCTGTGAGGGTTCCTCCGAGCCATAATCCAAAGTTAGCGGTCATCCACTTCAGTAGTAGCCCTGGGGCGACCTGAGTTGAGACATGTCTTCGACAGTTCCTGTCTCTCTGTATCTCCTCCATGCCCTAACAACATCGCTTTGATTCACTCCGAGACGCCTGGACAATTCCCTTGTTGAGAGCCCTTCCTGGCACAAAGTAACAATGCGGACGCAATCGAACCGCGGTAATGACTGTCTAGGTATGCTTGAACTACAGACAACACTAGCTGTGTACCTTCTTCCAGGTGGAATGACTAAAACTGATCGGCTGACGGACCCCCTCCGTCTAATATGCGCTGCTCATGCATGGTTGTTTACATCTTTCGGCGGGTTTAGTGACATCTCTACACAGTCGACGGGACTGTGTCTGTGATACAATATCCACAGTCAACGTCTATATTAAGGAGTTCTGGGAACTGGGGTCATGCAAAACATTTTTGATGTGTGTATCTCGAGGCAATATAAACCATTTAAGTTCTGGTGCCCTAGAAATAACTAGCAGCGCTGATGTTTTGGCTTGCACAAAGTATAGTGCGTGACGCTGTACCGCTAAGATGGTGCATTCGGCACACGTACTTCTGTGTTGTGTTGTCCTCTGGTGATTGGTGACCCGAGGTTCATTAGCTGTTAAAATGGTGTAAATTTTTGTGGTTTGTTGAATTTGGTGTTTTTACAGTGACAGTAGTTCTGGTCGATGACAAGTATTCGAATGAAATTCGAATTTACTTTAACAGAGTATAATATCGTCACAAGATTACAGTTCAAGAAAAGTGATATCGCTCATTTAAATCGAATTTTTTTTTGTGACATGATTAAAGTTGAAGTTTCAAGTAAGAGTAGAATTTGGAGTTAGTTTTACATACTTCATTAAATGAGCGTCTGTCGATTTTAGGTTGTTTTTTGGCTTATATGAATTCGTTAATATTGCATTTATGGAATTTCTAAAGTACAAGTTTCTCAAAATACCTCCTATACTTGTGTTGGGTGTCGTATTTGAACAGTGGTAATGTTGTACGTGGGCCCTGGTTCTGATCTGTTACAGGAAGGCGTCTGTGCCATATTACTGGGGGATCGCTGGTGCCCGACGTCGCCTGGTCGCCTGCTGGTGGTCCCGTAGCTACGACAGAATCTCCACTGTAGCCTCAGACATCTTTGTCGCAAATCAATTCTTCGATAAATCCTATTCAGCTCAAACTCGTCAGTTTCTAAAATCTCAGACTTCCACTCCCTATAACAAAAATCTCGAAGAAAATAAATACCAACAGCCATAGTTTTCAGAATGAAATTTTCATTCTGCAGCGGAGTGTGCGGTGATATGAAACTTCTTGGCAGATTGAAACTGTGTGTCGGACCGAGACTGGAACTCAGGACCTTTCCCTTTCTCGGACAAACGTTCTACCATTTTTTTGAACCCTCTGACCTTTTTTTTTTCTTTTTTTACTTGGAAAAAGACGTCGGTCAGTTACGACAAACAAATTTAGAGTTTACATCCACAGCAATAACAGAACAAGAGTACATTCGAAACTGTGAAATGGAATTTGAAACTAATAGTATAATGATAAATAATAGAGAAAGAAAAATGTAAACCAACTGAGCTACCCAAGATCAAAAGATCAATTGACGACCCGTCGTGAAATCTTCATTTCCGCCAGTACCTTGTCTCCAATCTTCCAAACATCACTTAAGCTCTCCTGCGAAACTTGTAGATCAGCACTCCTGGAAGAAAGGATACTGCGGAGACATGGCTTTGACACAACGTGGGCGATGTTTCCAGAATGAAATTTTCACTCTGCAGCGGAGTGTGCGCTAATATGAAACTTCTTGCACATTAAAACTGTGTGCCAGACCGAGACTCGGCCTCGGGATTGCCTTTCACGGGCAAATGCTCACCCAACTGAACTACCCAAGTAAGGCTTTGGTTCTGCAAGTTTCGCAGGAGAGCTTCTGTGAAGTTTGGAAGGTATGAGACTACGCACTGACGGAAGTAGAGGTGTGAGGACGGGTCCTTAGTTGTGCTTGGGTAGCTCAGTTGGTAGAACACTTGCTCGCGAAACCCAAAGGTCCCGAATTTGAATCTCGGTAGGACACACAGTTTTAGTCTGCTAGGAAGTTTCAGCTGTAATTTTATTTAGCTATTAGTTTTGGTGCCCCATCTTCAGACCCCTGTACACGAAGTTGAAATGGTTCAAATGGCTCTGAGCACTATGGGACTTAACATCTGAGGTCATCAGTCCCGTACAACTAAGAACTACTTAAACCTAACTAACCTAAGGACATCACACACATCCATGCCCGAGGCAGGATCAGAACCTGCGACCGTACCAGTCGCGCGGTTCCAGAGTGAAGCGCCTAGAACCGCTCGGCCACCGCGGCCGGCACACGAAGTTAAGTAAGTCATCTAATCGTTTGTGGTGCAATAAGGACCATTATGTCCAATTGGTTTACATAGATATCTTCTCAGTAGACGTGGACCCGTCGTACCTCTAACAACAACTGCTGAAAAATCTTCCGGCAGACACTCATATTTTCCGAACATATGACGTACATTACTTTAATACATTCCAAGAACTTTTTTCGAATGAAATCTATGGATTAGTTTCTGACTCCTGATTACTATGCTCTTACACCACGAAGACTTGATTAGATTGATAACAGTTCACATGGAAGCATATGTAAAAGTTTCAGTCATGTTCCATTTGTGGGTGGGATAGGAGAAAATGCCACTATATATAGTGTAATAAAACTGCCTCACTTCAGAAACTATATACTGCTGCTAATATTTATTTCAGTTGCATATTTTCTTATTTTCCTCACTATATGTGTCTCGCTTCTACACGGATCTCTCAAACACAAGCTCACATTTTACGACAAATTTAACGGCTTTCACAACAATCGCTGTAATGAAGCTGCACAAAGGTATATGGACTTTCATATGTCTGATGTCAGCCATTTTTAACGACCAGAGATCCAGCTGGAGCTAACAGCAGTCGGCTTACGTGCGTGGGAAAGTGAAAGTACCGGCACGCTAACAAGGTTGTCTAATCTGAGCGCATGAAACTCGTGTGTTCATTGTGGACAGTTAGTTGGGGTATGAACTGAAGATGACTGGTGAGATTCATACGAAAACATGTTTTCATTAGAAACTGGAAACGTTAGGAAAAAGTGTAGTCTAGTGATCGTAAGTTCTGATAAGTTTTGAAAACGATAAATGTACTCATCCGATGCAACGTCGTTCGGTTGTATTATGGTAGTTTCTTTGTCTGACTGCTACACGTAGGCTCGTAGCTTTATGGTCGCTAAGCAGTAATGGTGTAATGACTTACAGAAACCTCTGCCTTAAATAAGTAATACTCTCCTTAGAAATAACTAGGTGAACAGACACGCATCTGCAGGAGTATTCAGCTGGGATATTTTTTAAAGTTCGAAGGAAGTAAACGCAAACGATCTATGGTACTTCCGGAAAGAGCTACAGTGTACACTCCTGGAAATTGAAATAAGAACACCGTGAATTCATTGTCCCAGGAAGGGGAAACTTTATTGACACATTCCTGGGGTCAGATACATCACATGATCACACTGACAGAACCACAGGCACATGGATACAGGCAACAGAGCATGCACAATGTCGGCACTAGTACAGTGTATATCCACCTTTCGCAGCAATGCAGGCTGCTATTCTCCCATGGAGACGATCGTAGAGATGCTGGATGTAGTCCTGTGGAACGGCTTGCCATGCCATTTCCACCTGGCGCCTCAGTTGGACCAGCGTTCGTACTGGACGTGCAGACCGCGTGAGACGACGCATTATCCAGTCCCAAACATGCTCAATGGGGGACAGATCCGAAGATCTTGCTGGCCAGGGTAGTTGACTTACACCTTCTAGAGCACGTTGGGTGGCACGGGATACATGCGGACGTGCATTGTCCTGTTGGAAGAGCAAGTTCCCTTGCCGGTCTAGAAATGGTAGAACGATGGGTTCGATGACGGTTTGGATGTACCGTGCACTATTCAGTGTCCCCTCAACGATCACCAGTGGTGTACGGCCAGTGTAGGAGATCGCTCCCCACACCATGATGCCGGGTGTTGGCCCTGTGTGCCTCGGTCGTATGCAGTCCTGATTGTGGCGCTCACCTGCACGGAGCCAAACACGCATACGACCATCATTGGCACCAAGGCAGAAGCGACTCTCATCGCTGAAGACGACACGTCTCCATTCGTCCCTCCATTCACGCCTGTCGCGACACCACTGGAGGCGGGCTGCACGATGTTGGGGCGTGAGCGGAAGACGGCCTAACGGTGTGTGGGACCGTAGCCCAGCGTTTTGGAGACGGTTACGAATGGTCCTCGCCGATACCCCAGGAGCAACAGTGTCCCTAATTTGCTGGGAAGTGGCGGTGCGGTCCCCTACGGCACTGCGTAGGATCCTACGGTCTTGGCGTGCATCCGTGCGTCGCTGCGGTCCGGTCCCAGGTCGACGGGCACGTGCACCTTACGCCGACCACTGGCGACAACATCGATGTACTGTGGAGACCTCACGCCCCACGTGTTGAGCAATTCGGCGGTACGTCCACACGGCCTCCCGCATGCCCACTATACGCCCTCGCTCAAAGTCCGTCAACTGCACATACGGTTCACGTCCACGCTGTCGCGGCATGCTACCAGTGTTAAAGACTGCGATGGAGCTCCGTATGCCACGGCAAACTGGCTGACACTGACGGCGGCGGTGCACGAATGCTGCGCAGCTAGCGCCATTCGACGGCCAACACCGCGGTTCCTGGTGTGTCCGCTGTGCCGTGCGTGTGATCATTGCTTGTACAGCCCTCTCGCAGTGTCCGGAGCAAGTATGGTGGGTCTGACACACCGGTGTCAATGTGTTCTTTTTTCCATTTCCAGGAGTGTATATTTCTGTATTCACCAGTTTTTATTTCATCAAGTGTCACTTTAAGAGGTAGAACATTACTCTAAGGTGAAGTTAACTATGTTCCATTGTGTGAATCACTTGCATAACAATCATGGTAGAAGGAAAATTCAGGCCGTTTTAACGACCTTAAGGTCGCCCGACGAACTGGTCGCTTCCTTCGTCCACACGCCCTCTAGCTCTAGAAACTATAAAGGCCGTCGAGACGACACTCAGGAGAAAGATATCGTAACTTATCTCTTTCATTGTTTTCTGTGAATTAAGGCGAATTTTTGGATGATCTCTTGAGCAACTTCACGGCCTGTTCCTTCCCTTATCTTTGTTCAGCTGAGCCCGTGGTTGTGTCTTTATTGGCTTCGTTATCAATGGAGCGATAAATTATAAGCTTTTTTCTTCAAGATGCAAATCCATTCTGAGTGAAAGGTGGGTAGATTATTAGATTCATGCATTGGGTTATCATAATTTTTATCGTGAAATGTAGCATCCAGTGCCAAAAAAACTGGTTCAAAAACGCTATGGCATTATGTTAAAGGTTACGAGTACATCACGCTCGCCGGCCGCTGTGACCGAGCGGTTCTGGCGCTACAGTCTGGAACCGCACGACCGCTACGGTCACAGGTTCGAATCCTGCCTCGGTCATGGTTCAAATGGCTCTGAGCACTATGGGACTTAACATCTGTGGTCATCAGTCCCCTAGAACTTAGAACTACTTAAACCTAACTAACCTAAGGACATCACACACATGCATGCCCTAGGCAGGATTCGAACCTGCGACCGTAGCAGTCGCGCGGTTCCGGACTGAGCGCCTAGAACCGCGAGACCACCGCGGCCGGCTCGGGCAGGGATGTGTGTGATGTCCTTAGGTTAGTTAGGTTTAAGTAGTTCTAAGTTCTAGGGGACTGATGACCTCAGAAGTTAAGTCCCATAGTGCTCAGAGCCATTTGAACCATTACATCACGCTCAGGCCGAAGTGGTTACCTTTCAGTTTAACATGAAATTCGCATGTTCTCCCCTCGGAGATCAGATGTTTTTCATACTTTTAGGGTTTCGTGCCTCAATTGGTAAAAACAGAACACCTATTACAGAATTGCTTTGTTGTCCATCTGTCTCTGTCCGACTGATAAAAATCCTTTTTTCTCAGCAATGGGTAGACGTATCAAGTGGAAATTTGTGGCACACACCTACATCTATAGTCCTTTGTTGGTGCAATAAATGTAAGATTCTAACTCAAGGCAACCAAAAGCCAAGGCCATTAACGTCACATATTTTGATACTCTCAAGTTCACTAATCATAACCTATAGGGTACTTCTTGTTGGCCTAGAATCATGAAATTTACCAATAAGCAAGATTTTACAGTACACTTAAAGGAAAAAATCTGAAAAGTAATTTCTAATGATATCACACGAAAATAAAGCTCGTTTCGTCATTTGTAATCTTATGTCCATGTTGACATTAAAAAAAATGGTTCAAATGGCTCTGAGCACTATGAGACTTAACTTCCGAGGTCATCAGTCCCCTAGAACTTAGAACTACTTAAACCTAACTAACCTAAGGACATCACACACATCCATGCCCGAGGCAGGATTCGAACCTGCGACCGTAGCGGTCGCACGGTTCCAGACTGTAGCGCTTAGAACCGCTCGGCCACCACGGCCGGCGACATTAAAACGATCAGTAGTTCTGCATTCAGTTTGATTGGATCGCGATGGTAAAAGGCAAACATCAGGCAAGGAATGACTTTATCGCTCATATGACGCGTTTCAGAGTGTATCCATCATCATATACGCATGAGCTATTGCTGTACATAGATATGTCGTTTCAAGTTGTGTGTGAAACAATCGTTCGCATGGTAGTCTACTTGAAACGCCATATCTATGTGCAGGAATCACTTCTTTATATCTGACGGATACATTCCCAAACGCATCATATGATCAATAAAGTCATTCCTTACCTGATGTTTGACTTATTGTATTGCGACCCACTCAGCCTGGATGGAGAACTACTGCAAGACATTGTCATATTTATATTATTGGAATTAAAACATTCTCGAAAATGCCGTGCGGTTAAAGGCGCTGCAGCCTGGAACCGCAAGACCGCTACGGTCGCAGGTTCGAATCCTGCCTCGGGCATGGATGTTTGTGATATCCTTAGGTTAGTTAGGTTTAACTAGTTCTAAGTTCTAGGGGACTAATGACCTCAGCAGTTGAGTCCCATAGTGCTCAGAGTCATTTGAACCATTTTTCTCGAAAATCTTGGGATCCGCTGGGACCGATATCTTGGCAGTATCAATGTCGATAACAGGCCAAAATGGTCGAGATGCTCGATTTGTGGAATGGATGAACTGTCTATATAATAAATACACTCCTGGAAATGGAAAAAAGAACACATTGACACCGGTGTGTCAGACCCACCATACTTGCTCCGGACACTGCGAGAGGGCTGTACAAGCAATGATCACACGCACGGCACAGCGGACACACCAGGAACCGCGGTGTTGGCCGTCGAATGGCGCTAGCTGCGCAGCATTTGTGCACCGCCGCCGTCAGTGTCAGCCAGTTTGCCGTGGCATACGGAGCTCCATCGCAGTCTTTAACACTGGTAGCATGCCGCGACAGCGTGGACGTGAACCGTATGTGCAGTTGACGGACTTTGAGCGAGGGCGTATAGTGGGCATGCGGGAGGCCGGGTGGACGTACCGCCGAATTGCTCAACACGTGGGGCGTGAGGTCTCCACAGTACATCGATGTTGTCGCCAGTGGTCGGCGGAAGGTGCACGTGCCCGTCGACCTGGGAGCGGACCGCAGCGACGCACGGATGCACGCCAAGACCGTAGGATCCTACGCAGTGCCGTAGGGGACCGCACCGCCACTTCCCAGCAAATTAGGGACACTGTTGATCCTGGGGTATCGGCGAGGACCATTCGCAACCGTCTCCATGAAGCTGGGCTACGGTCCCGCACACCGTTAGGCCGTCTTCCGCTCACGCCCCAACATCGTGCAGCCCGCCTGCAGTGGTGTCGCGACAGGCGTGAATGGAGGGACGAATGGAGACGTGTCGTCTTCAGCGATGAGAGTCGCTTCTGCCTTGGTGCCAATGATGGTCGTATGCGTGTTTGGCGCCGTGCAGGTGAGCGCCACAATCAGGACTGCATACGACCGAGGCACACAGGGCCAACACCCGGCATCATGGTGTGGGGAGCGATGTCCTACACTGGCCGTACACCACTGGTGATCGTCGAGGGGACACTGAATAGTGCACGGTACATCCAAACCGTCATCGAACCCATCGTTCTACCATTCCTAGACGGGCAAGGGAACTTGCTGTTCCAACAGGACAATGCACGTCCGCATGTATCCCGTGACACCCAACGTGCTCTAGAAGGTGTAAGTCAACTACCCTGGCCAGCAAGATCTCCGGATCTGTCCCCCATTGAGCATGTTTGGGACATGATGAAGCGTCGTCTCACGCAGTCTGCACGTCCAGCACGAACGCTGGTCCAACTGAGGCGCCAGGTGGAAATGACATGGCAAGCCGTTCCACAGGACTACATCCAGCATCTCTACGATCGTCTCCATGGGAGAATTGCAGCCTGCATTGCTGCGAAAGGTGGATATACACTGTACTAGTGCCGACATTGTGCATGCTCTGTTGCCTGTGTCTATGTGCCTGTGGTTCTGTCAGTGTGATCATGTGATGTATCTGACCCCAGGAATGTGTCAATAAAGTTTCCCCTTCCTGGGACAATGAATTCACGGTGTTCTTATTTCAATTTCCAGGAGTGTATGTACGAAACCCTCAGTGCGCGAGTCCTATTCGCACCTGTCCAATTTTTATTTAATGTCGCCCGACTACAGAATGTGTGAACTAAAACAGATTCGAAGGTTGCGATCGGATACATATAGGTTTCATTTCATCAGGAGAGTAAGGTGCAAATCATAGGAGCATTCACTAACGAATGTGGTAGTGAAACTACCATCACAACGTTAAAAGCAACTTCTACCAAAACCCAACCAACATTACAATAATTTTGATAAGTCAAGGAAATATCACAACTATAGCTAAACCATTTACATGATAAACTTTACGAAAATTGTCTGAAGCGTGGGACACGCAAGGGATGCATACGAAGTGGTTTCCACACGTGCAAACAAAGGGTTTATTGGATGATGGCCAAGCAAAATGACGCCGATGAAGCTCAACTGGCATATGAGCAGACTACCTGTAAACGACAGAAACCATCCCATGGATTGCAACTTGTGGAACGCTGCATACAAAACATACGCCACCAGTATTCTGACACTGGGTTCGGCGTTTCTTGCCACCACGAATGATTTATAAGATAAAGACATTAGGAATCTGTATGTATCAAAGTTGCAATATTCTTAGTGAATTGCTCGCACACCGGTGAGGGAAAGAAACTAGCAGTAAGCTGTTGATGCGTTCAAAAGTAGGTGTTTACATTTCAGTTGTGGTTACTTCAAACATTGCGCGCCATTACCATCCCTTTGCCTCCTGGGGAACAACGGTTCCGGCATTATTGCTACTCTACATTTACTTACCGCAAGATAGATGTCAAAACTATACAACTGTATTAAAAAAAACCATGCATTTATCTCTCAAAAACCGATGATGTAGTTATCACGTAGAAGAAGAAGCTGGTAGTAATAGCTGGAAAGAAATAACGAAATGATAAAGGGAATGAATCGTGCAGAGGAATAAGCATTTGTAAACAGTATGGAGAAGACCATAGCCTACATCATTAGCAGCATCAGTTCTTATCCACGTGTAGTCGTGCAGTCGTGATGGAAGAGATGGAATTGCCAGCTCTTAATACTTCCACGGCCGATAATAAATACAGTTTATTTCCTTTCCGTTTCTACAGTAAAATTGCTGAATATATTGGATTCCACCTTTCTCGAAACTGGTTTTGAAGCTACAAGACTCCACTGTCCATCACATGACGTAGAAGTCAATATACAGTACATGAAACAGTTGAGTTTTTCAGCGTATAAGTTTTCGTATCAGTTTTTGGGTGGACGAGCTACCTTATACTCCATGATTTCGTTCGGATATACTGAATATCAATTCCCAAATTATGTGCCTTAAGTTAGAGCCATGTGGGTTCTATATCGACTGCTTGAAAGCAATAAATATAGTTTTTTCTGTTATTGAAATGCAAAACGAAACAAGTACCATTTATTTACCACAGTGCAAATAACTAAGTGTAGACGTTCTTTATTTCCCTTGCTAAACAGCCACAGCTGTCGGCGACGAAGTCGTCTGGCATCTTGTCTCTTTCTCATACCTGTTCTGGTACTGCGTGTATCCAGGTGGCAGTTGCGTAGCCAGTTGATGGTGCACAGTTGCTGTTTTCTTACAGTCGTTTAATCCCGAGACGTGACTCACGCAGAGGTCTGCAGTTCGCTTCCTGCACGGCAGGCCGTGTCCGTCCATCGTGAGAATGCAATAGTAGCCAGCACGCTGCCTCGACTCTGAAGAACAGCAGCCACTGTGCCCAGAAAGCTGGAATTCCCCTCAACGCGAAGTACTTCCCAGGTAGGGGGTATCATCTTTTTTCGTACATTGGGCTTTCTCACCGGTGCTGCCTGCAGACATCGCAGGCCTGAAGCAACTTTTACAAGAGCGGATTTCTTGTCTCAGTCGACAAGTCGTGGCAAGTAGATCTGCAGCGCCTCTGGTGTATTGTTTCTGTGCTGAGACTCGCCTGTCACGAGAGGTAGATTTTGTTTACATGTCGGCGCCAAAATTTTGTGCTTTGTAAGAGCCGTTTGGCCAGGAGTTTGACATTCGAACGGTGAAAGTAGGGGTGTGAGATACCGTCCTTCTTACAAAAAGTTTAAATACAGTAACAGGATTAAAGAATTAGCAGAGATAAAACATTTTATTTATGACAAAACCGAAAGCTGTACTCTTGACAAATGTCGTAGGAAAAATTTTTCACACTGATGAGATCAAAAACAATAGAAAAAGTGTCTAGAAACATTTCAAAACATTAATTTTTGTTTACTCCACGACTTATACACATTCAAACGCACCAGAAAGTATGTAGAAGGCAGCATACAGAGCCTGTTTACTTTATCCTTTGTGTCTTACTTTCTTTTTAAGTGCCAAATGACACAGAAAAATATTTTTATCGTTCAAACTGTCTGACGTTTTTACTATTGAAACAATATTTATTAAAAATATTTTTTATCCTTTTGCGTTCCTATTTAAGCACGGTGTAAACTCTTTCTTAGCCCACATACTGCAAAACTTAAGTACCTCTTTGCTTGTAGGCATTTTCTTCTCTTTCGAGTCAACACTACCAGGAAAACTATGAAGTCCTAATACAACCTTTGCAATCTCTCACGAAAATGAAGCAAACAATGCAATAAAGATTAAGAATCCGTTACTAAAACATGAGAGAGAATGGCAAGAATTGGTTTGTTTTCATTGTTAGCAGACAACGCCATAGTCCTGTATTTTTGTGCAAGAGCAGTATTGAACGTAATAAGGATTTCAGGACTCTGGACTCAGCACAGTAAGCTGATTAGTGACGTCACTTAAGTACACGCAGTGTCATTGGCAGCTAATTTACCAGCCACAAGTAACAGACTTTCATTAGAAAGTCTCTCGTGTAAAATGAACTTCAGTCGCATCTTTTGCAAGGATGAGCTGGAGAGACGCTTGCTAAACCTCTTTATAGAGAACATACGAGTAGCCATCAGCCAGCAACGCCCGTTTTGGGTCTGTTTCGCAGCTGCTGATGCTGTGTGGTTGTAATTAAACTGAGAGTGTTTAAAGCGCTTCAATGTGACTGTATACATTGCAGTTCGCTGAAACATTAAAAAAAAAAAAAAATCGTCGGTATGTTCATTAACCGGTGCGCTCGTGGAGTACACTGAAGACAAGTAATAGTTCCACTTTCTGCCACTGGGTGAAAATATGGAACTATAAACCGTGAGAATGTGGTGTGGGTGAAGGAAAAGGGGAGTATAGATGAAACACATAACTGTGGTTCTGGCACCTTTATTGGAGTACGGTCACAAGTTACAACATGTGTTCAGTGTGGTCTCCTGACTCAGCAACATGCTGCATTCGTAATTTGGCATGGTCAACAGTTGTTCACAGTATACCCAGTGTAATCAGAGTGATATGTCGTTGCATGCTATAGTTCGGATCAGGATGAGTCCGCATTCGGCCCTGAAAGACACGGTATTTCAGACATGCCCACAACCTGAAGTGACATGGATTTCGGTCGGAGGATCTGGAAGGGCACACATCCTGAAACGCCTAGAGATGATCCAGTCATTAGCGAAGATTTCTCGACAGTGTCGCCCCATTTTGTATGAAAATGGTAGTGTGGACACAGCTGCGACCTTGTAAAGTAGAATTACGAGAGTTGCCTAGAAAGTAATGCACCGCATTTTTTTCTTCAACAATTCTTTGTTGAACACAATGAGAATTACACACTAAAGAATGGTGTTTTATCTACACAGCCTATTTTTTCACGTTATCTACATCCCGTTCTATGACCTTCCTGCAGCGCGAAACAAGGTCGTGTACGCCCTATCGATACCAATCCTTCTCCTAGTGGCGGAGGCAGTGCTTCACTGTGTGAATCACCTCTTCATCGTCCTCAAAATGTCCTCCTCGAATGGCATCCTTTAATGGACCAAACAAGTGGAGGTCAGAGCGGGCTAAGTCAGGTGTGTCAGGTGTGACAGCCGTGGATGGTCTACCCGAGCGATGCAAATCGAGGAGCTCCGCCGAACCGCCTTCAGATGACCTCATCCTCCGTGCCCAGCGACTAACTGTACTTCTGTGGACAGCAGATGCTCCATAGACTTTGCACAAACTTTTGTGAATATTCGCCATAGTTTATTCCTCTGCAGTGATAAATTCAATGACAGCACGTTCCTTGTAACGTATATCACATACAGACGCCATTTTGCAACTGTCCTGCACCTACGCTATCTGTCGAAAGTGACGGAAAATTGGCGCGCTGACTCAGGAGACTTCAAATAATACATAATTTAACATTTCGCATTCGCAGCATTGTTTTCCACTGAGAAAAAAATGCGGAGCATTTCTTTCTGTGCAACCCTCGTATGTGTTGGAGAAGGAGGTACTTATAACATGCCTATGACACTGTACAGCTAACAGGTCCGTGAGGCGTCATTTCCTTGAAGGAAAACGGACCGAGAATGAAGGAGATTGTCAAACCATACCACACTGTCACATAATCTGAGTGCAGTGGATGTTCCTGCACAACAGGTGGCGAAGTAGAAGGCCATATGCGACAGTTCCGTGTATTCACGGCAACGTGAAGAGTAAAATTCGTCTCATCCGCCTGCTGAATATTGCCCAACCACAAGTCGTCCTTTCCATGCGTACCAAAAAACGAAAGGCAAAGTTACGGCATTGTAGCCTATCTTGGGCCTTCATTTGTTGCACATTCTGAATCTTATAGGGATACTAGTGTGAAGTGTTCCACAAAATCTTTTGTGACACAGCTCGAGCACTGGTCGCGGAATTTGAGGCATGTGCTACACGGTCGGCTATAGCTACAGCAACTTCATCAACAACTGAATGAGCCGCCTTCCCCTCCCGGCTGTACCACCTAATTAACCTGTTCCTTCAAATTTCTTGATGGTATTCTCCAGCTCGTTTATTGACATTACTGGTATGAGGACACTTCGCAGCCGTTTCTGTCGGCGATATTCCCGCAACGCAGTGCTGTTATTGCTGCCAGCGCTGTTATTGATGCCCCTCTGATAACACAACTTTACCAGCAGAGCACGGTCTTTCTTTTCAATAGCCGTTCCATTTCGTCGGAGAGGTTGAACCTTCTTAACCCCTTACATTAACAGTCACTTCACAAAAGAAATCAACAAGCGTCGCCTTGCGAGAAACGGCGTACTGACGTCAAAACAGAAAACATTTCACATTCTGCCTGCTTCACCTAGTGGCAGAAAGTTAAACTACTGTTTTTCCAGCTGCGTGAGCGCACCGATTGATGAACATAATTAAGACGTTTGAGCGTCCTGAGATGTATACAGCCGGTACTGCCGAACTCTGAACACCGTCAGTATATGTAGCCGTTTTTGTCAACGAATCAAGCTCAACCATCTCATCTGCTGTTAATGCATAACACCAGCTTCCAACTGAACGTCTAGAACACTCAGTAAAAAAGTAAGCGAAACGCGTCGAAAATATCTTATGTGGCGTCTGTAAACCACAGTTTCCATGCTGCTGTTTTTTTATTAACAGTGGCAGCATTCGACTTTACAGTTATTGTCTCAGAAGCAAGCTCAAACATCGAGCGTTTTCGTAAGTGCTTTAAACTGGTCATCTCGAATCCTCAGCAACAACAGCACAAAAAAGGTAACAAATATCAGTTTGTAAAAATCGTTTTTACAAGGAAAATCGTACCCTCAGGCAAACATGATTTCCGAGGCCGTTTTTGCAAGCAAAACTGAAAAGATATCTAAAGCATGGAATTTACTAGTACAGAAACCATGCTTCTCTGGCACAAGGTATATTTGTGAAATTAGATTAAAAGTTTTTCACCTTCAATGTTTCTTATCACAGTACTTTCGTAAGCTCTCTTTCCTTATTAAAACTGTGGTGTCACCGCCAGACACCACACTTGGTAGGTGGTAGCCTTTAAATCGGCCGCGGTCCGTTAGTATACGTCGGACCCGCGTGTCGCCACTATGTAATTGCAGACCGAGCGCCGCCACACGGCAGGTCTAGAGAGACTTCCTAGCCCTCGCCCCAGATGTACAGCCGACTTTGCTAGCGATGGTTCACTGACAAATTACGCTCTCATTTGCCGAGACGATAGTTAGCATAGCCTTCAGCTACGTCATTTGCTACGACCTAGCAAGGCGCCATTACCAGTTACTATTGATGCTGTAAAACATGTACCGTCAAGAGCTATGTTCACCAATTATGGATTAAAGTTAAGTATTCCAGCAGCTACGTACTTTATTTGCTAGTCTCAATTACTTTACCTGTTCCAGACCTCACGCCAGCCTGCGTGAGCTTAAACGCGTGCCTTTCGGCTTCCTCATAGTGGCTTGGCTGTCTTGCCAAGCCACAACAAAAACAGTGACAGTATTTTATACACTGCATGTACGGGGTGTTCAAAAACTCTCTCTGCAGTGCCGCGTAATTGTTCGCCTGCCTGGGTTTTTCAACGAAACAATAAACGCACAACGATACTGCAGTGATATTCTGCACCCATTCATAGGAAAACTTGTGTTAAATGAAATACTGAATGGTTATTTTCAATAAGGTGGTGACACCGCGTATACAGCTCGCGTTTCGATGTTACTGCTTGCTAATGTTTCTCGTGATCGCATAATTTCGCAGGGACTTTGGCCTCCACGATCGCCTGACCTAACACCACTTGACTTTGTCTTGTGGGGTGCAGCGAAAGCAACTGTCTGTACAAACTGTCCAAAATCCATCGATGAATTGAAAACTGCAATATCCAGTTTCACTGCTTCTGTTACAGAGGAAATGTTACAGATTGTGTTTGAAAACATGATTAGACGAATTGAATTGTGTATTCCACAACAGGGGGGACACTTTCAACATTTAATTTGAAAATTTGTAAGTAAAAATGGATATTCAATAAATTAATAACTTGTATTTCACTGAGTTTCTTTTCGGTATATTCACTGCGGCATACGTCACGCGCGGCTAAAAATCATACGGCACTGCGGAGAGACTTTTTGGACACCCCGTGTATTACTACTGAAGTTTTTACTGAAGCGAGGTACTGTGTAAAACATAAATGCCATATGGATAACGGGCATGCAGTAAACAGTATCTTCTGTAAATACGTAGCGCTAAAATATGAGTAATTCAAAATTCCATTGCTTGTTAGCTAATAACGCCCACACATATATATCTGGACCACAGGGTAACTGAAATGGGAGTCATGTACAGATTACTGTACTTAGGACTTGAACTTTCTGCAAAAAATATACAACCAACTTTGCTCAATGCACTTTTGTGTCTGGTATTACTATATGTAATAGCTTATTCTAGCTTAGAAACAGCTGCAAAATACCGATGGTTAAAAAAGTTATCACTACCGTTACGATTATACTTAAATTTCATTTTATGCTTTTCTTATCTCCTTTTATTACTTTGTTTGCTATGACGATACCTTAAACATGAGTAAAATAATGAGCAAAGCACTTAGCAGTTTTTAAGATTTTAACACTAACTGCGCTGTGAAACAGTAAGCAGATGTAATAGATTCGTTATACCTGCTCGTATTGCACGATGGCGGCCAAGATTTCAGCTCGCAGTCTATGCCCGGGCCAGAGTGCCAAAGTGCTCAGCCTGGCTGGTACGTTTCGCCCATTGCCACGCCACGCCATTTTGCAACAACATTGATCATAAGTATAAGAAATTTTCAGTACTTTTAAATTATTTGTGACATGCTGAAGACATAATATAATTTTTATGTGCAACAAACTGTCAGTATACAGACAGAGGCAGACAATTTTACAGACTTTCTCACTCAAGTTGGTAGGTAACTGTGACTTATTTAGTTTCATAATCGAAATAAAGATCTTTCATACAAATATGTCGATCGAAATATTGTAGCACTTTTGCAGCCTCATTATGGAGACTTCGAAACTCAACCTGAAGAAAGCAATGTACATGTCCTGGACAGTTTTAACATAAAAATGTTTGTCGTTAAAACTGGAATTACCTCACAGGTCGATCACTTTCATGGCAACTACACAGGGGCGCTTTTAACTGGAGCGGTAAACGATATCAAAAACAGCACAGAACAGATTTGAGATTGAAATTATTGTCAGACCCTTTATATAAGTATGTTTGTAATTCAAGGCCACAACAAATTCCTCAAACCTCGCATTTTCTTTAAAGCCAGTGTCTTAGAGAAGTGGACTGCTTTTGTCAGGCGCAGTGAACTAGCTCACGAAACACCCGATCGAAGTTTCGCGGCAGATTAAGACCTCCGGTTCTTACGCAAACCAGCCTGAAAGTGATTTTCCCACGCTCTGTTACGCAAATGCTGAGCTGCTCCCCAAATTCCGCCTCAGAGAATACGATACGTAAACCTCGAAAAGGTGATCACATACAGAAAAAAAAAAGTTTACACCAGTCACAGACGGCGCACATGACTTCCCATCTCCAGATTACATTGAGTATAGCGTCAAGAAAGGCATCTAGCCACAAAGTGAAATAATATAATAAAGTTTGTGAATCTTGGAAAAGTAGACCTCATACTCGATGGGATCAACACTAAGGAAAAATACAGAAGGAGGCGGTCGGTCGAGTTGTACACCATCTTTAAGCTGTACACCATCTTTACGTAAGTTTTTCAAGTATCTGCAGGCGAATAAGAAACACAGATATATCAACGCTTTAACATTACATCATTATGCACTAACTTTGGCCTCTGTTACATCACATACTCATAACGAATTTTTAATCTCCAGGTGATTTACGCTAATGCATAAAATTTTTTCTTGCTGGTTAGCATTATCCATTGTACAGGTGCTTGGTAGTGAATTCTGTATTTTATCAATAATAATTGTTAGCATTCAACTACTGTATCTGTACTCGAAAAAATCGGCAACGCGTTTCGAAAGACAGTGCTCTCGTATTCAGATATTTTTGTATTGCAACTTAATACAACATTACAGATGTTTCTCGCATCCTAGCTTCCAGTTTTCCGCCTGCAAAGTGCTCTCTAACATAGCTCTTATGAATTCTTTTCCCCACGATGTTTTCGAGGGTCCTTTTCTTCTTCTATTAGGAGCCTGTCCTCACCAAAACGACATATACGTCCATACCATCTCAAGAGTTTTGCTTCGACTGTCTCTATTACAATTGTGCGTAGGTTCATTCTCCTACGTAGGTCATTTCTAATATTATCCCTTAATGGGAAACTTCAGCAACACATCCAAAATCCCACATCCATCGTCAACAGCTTCATCTTAATTCTTTCATTTCCCATGTTTCTGCTCCTTAAATTGCTATATTTTATTCAACAGTTTAAAATACCATAATCTTCGTTTATGATATAGTATGTGTGCACCATAAAATTCCATTTATTTGGTTGCTTGTGTTCCTTGGGTGTGGATCTTAATTTCTCTTTTAGTGGTTCCATCTTTGGTGATAACAAGTCCCAGATATTTACAAGAGTCCACAGTGCTTATTACCCTAAATATAACATCTTGCCTGAGTTCCTCAGCAACGAAATATTCAGTTTTCTCTAAACTAACTGTTGAAACATATTTCTGATATTCTCTGTGTTATATCCTAACAACGTAGTTCATATCATCCTCAACCTCTGCAAAAACGTCTCGGTCATCAGCACACTGCGAAGTGAAGAGGTCCTCTTCCTTTACAAATACGCCATACTACGACAGAAACGTGTCAATAACCTTAAGGCAACATTCAAGTACATTTCAAATCATGTAGATAGTATCGAGCATCCTCCCCGTAACCCTTGTTCAGGGTGTCATCACTAAGACCACGTATGCTTAAAAGACCAAAATTTTAGCAACACATTTGCGGTGTGCATGGAATGGAATAAAATTCGAGTGGTGTGCAATAAGTAATGCAGCACATTTTTTTCATTAAGCAGATTGGTTTTATTCAGGAGTCGAATACACAATGTTATTCCCCGCTCTTCTGGCTACAAAACTCTGGTTTTTCAGAATAACCTCCGCTCAATGCGACGGCCTTGTGCGACCTTACTGGAAGGGCCTTTATGGCTGCGGTTTACTACTCTATTTAGTCTACGTCGGAGCCAACGTCTTGCTGCTTCAGTACGTCCCCATCATCCACGTACCGCCACGATCAGCATCGTAACGCGCAAACAATTCTGCACAGATGGTACTTCGTTGCTCTTTATGGTCTTGTGTTAGGCGACGAGAAACGCAGTGGGCATTCACCATTGAGTACCTCAAATAGTGAACGAGTGTATCAGCACTACCAACAGGGATGTCCAGTTGTGCAGAGAGGTTTTTGGTTGTGATCCTTCGATCACCTCGAATGAGAATGTCCAAAACCGTATACGGTCGTCCGTTAAGCGGGTAATCGGACAGGTTCGCGCGACCTTGTTGCAAGGATGTCAGATCCCTTGCCCAACGACTCGCCGTGACTTTGTTCACTGCTAGGTCTCACCCCTGTGAATAACTGATGCTCCGGTTTTCCGCCAAAAGATTGTCAGTGACAGATCACTGCATGAAGCCCACCTGCGTTAAAGATACGGGGTAAAGCGGAAATATTCCACTATGTATCACAGCAAATACTGCATTTTTTAAACCGAAATTGGCAGAGAAAAAAATGTGTTGTATTACTTATAGAACGCCTCTCATAAAAACACGTTGGGTTACGGTGCATCTCTCCCTCCATGAGGAGTCTTATAAAATTCCCTTTCTTCTGTCTTCGAAAAGTACAGCCGAAAACACTGTGCTGTGCCACTACTTCGGGGGAAAATTCCAGATACGTAACTTGTCCTATGGTACGCAAGTGACTGTAGGGACCAGTACGGCCGGAAATGTCTCGTGACGTGACTTCAGCCGTTCACGGACTGCAGGCGGCGGCCAGCAGAAGGGAAATGGACGGCCTTACTTTCCCCACACAGTGCTCTAGCGTCGGCTCGTGCAACTGCAAGAGCTTGTTCACGCTGTCCGGGAGCGCGGGTTCGAGCCGCTTCGCTGGGTCAGGTCAGCCGTGGGAAAGCGGTCGGTCCTCTCACCTTGACATTTGACGTCAAGGGTGTGGCAGGGAGCATCAGCGGCCTCCTCGCGCCGTTACCTCTTCAGTCAGCTCAGTTCGGGCAGCTGCGTTAGCTCAGGTCAGCCACCTGCTCCTTAGTAGAGGATTAATTATATTTACAACAGATTCGCTGGAGATTGTATGCTACTTGCCAGTGTCTTTTCTTTGCTTTTTAACGTTTTGATTTCTCCTTCCACTTCCGCTAACGGTCTCATTTCGATGATGATATAATGAGAAAGTTGACATGCACGATGGTATTGGAAAATGTTAAGTTACGCATTTCTTCCCAGTCTAAGACTGTTGCACAACAACAATGGCGTATTGAGTTTCCCGTGGACAAAGTTCTACTGCGGTACGGATAACAGGTGTGTCACAGTGCGGGAGTGAAATAGCGCGGCAGATGGCAACGTACTCCAAAGTTGAAGTACGCGGGACAGCATGATTCTTGTGGCCAAAACGTCCAAATTGCACACAGACTCACTGTGGAATTCTGGTGGTATGTAGACCAAATGCAGTGTAAGGTCCAGCCGCAGAGAACTACTACACCGAAGAGCCAAAGAAACTGGTACACCTGCCTAATATCGTGTAGGGCCCTGTGAGCACTCACAAGTGCCGTAAGACGGCGTGGCATGGGCTCGACTGATGTCTGAAGTAGTCCTGGAGGAAACTGACACCACGAATCCTGCAGTGCTGTCCGTAAATTCGTAAGATTAGGAGGGTGTGGAGATCTCTTCTGAACAGCACGTTGCAAGGCATCCCAGATATGCTCAATGAAGTTCATGTGTGGTGAGTTTGGTGGCCAGTGGAAGTTTTTAAAATTAGGAGAGTGTTTCTGGAGCCACTTTGTAGCAATTCTGGACGTGTGGGGTGTCGCATTGTCCTGTTGCAATTGTCCAGACTGTCGGAATACACAATGGACATGAATGGATGCAGGTGATCAGATAAGATGCTTACGTATGTGTCACCTGCCAGAGTCGTACCTAGACGTATCAGGGGTCCCACATCACTGCACTGCACACGCCCCACACCATTACACAGCCCCCACTAGCTTCAACAGTCACCTGCTGACATGCAAGGTCCATGGATTCATGAGGCTGTCTCTATACCCGTACACGTCCATCCGCTCGATACGATTTGAAACGAGACTCGTTCCAGTCATCAACAGTCGAATTTCGGTGTTGACGGGTCCAGGTGAGGCGTAAAGCTTTGTGCCGTGCAGTCGTCAAAGGTACACGCGTATGCTTTCGGCTCCGAAAGCCGATATCAATGATGTTTCGTTGAATGTTTCGCGCACTGACACTTGATGATGGCGCAGCACTGAAGTCTGCAGCAATTTGCGGAAGAGTTGCAATTCTGTCACGTTCAACGATCCTCTTCGGTCGTCGTTGGTTCCGTTCTTGTAGGATCTTTCTTCGGCCGCAGCGAAGTCGGAGATTTGATGCTTTACCGTATTCCTGATATTCACGGTACACTCATGAAATGGTCGTACGGGAAAATCCCCACTTCATCGTTACCTCGGAGATTCTGTGTCCCATCGCTCGAGCGCGGACTAAAACACCACGTTCGATCTCGATAACCTGCTATTGTAGCAGCAGTAATAGATCTAACAACTGCGCCAGATACTTATTGTCTTATATAGGCGTTGCCAACCGCAGCGCCGTATTATGCCTGTTTACATATCTCTGAATGCTCACACCAGTTTCTTTGGCGCATCGGTGTATATGTGGGGTGACCGTTTATTCGAACGTGTTGCAGTAATAATGCAAAATGCTCCGAGCAATGACAGGGGGCCGGGGGGGTGGGGGTGGGGTGGGGGGGTTGGGGGGGGGTTGGGGGGGGCGTGTAACGGGACGCTGCGGTACGGAAGTAGTGTGCAGTAACTTGATAATCTGGATTGAATGGGAAGCGTGCTCGGGTAGTCGAAGGGCTTGAGACGACCGCTCTCGTAAAGCAGGATATCCGATTTCGAGTCCCAGTCCGGCACAAATCTTCGCTTGTCATCATTGGATTATTTCAATGGCTTCATGCGGCTGACATTGGTATTTCTCTTTCATCACGTAATGAGATGGTGTCAACAATTTGACCAAGGATGCACAGACGTGTGTGATGCTGATCGGAAACGAAGATTATCAATATCGGCCACAGGCGAGAATGTACAGGCAACTGAGGAACTGGTTCGCAGCAGTCACAGATATTACAACGACGAGGGAGTTCAGAATCGGGTGTCGAATCGCTCCGAGACCAGGAGTAGATTTCTGTCGTCAAGGGACTGAACGATTGGTAGAACGTTCCGACCGTTGTTTACGGACTTAGTGACTCCTTAAAAATAGTGTAATGTATTTATGTCACTTTGTAATGTAGTGTTTCATTCAATAAAAGTTCCTTATCTTGCCACAGTCATGTGCAACATACTGTTTGAAGTCACCTGGTACCCAGTAGTATCCACTACGTTTCTTTCTTTTGTTATTTCAGTCGCCAATGACGCATGGTCATTGTGATCGTTCCGCAAGATTTATTTAGGAGGAGGCAATATGTCACCCAGAAAGCCTCTCTTCCAACGTCCGCCGTTGACCATCGCCGTAACACTTTCGTGGCAACTAAATGATGTCGCAACGAAACGTGCTACTTAGAATGTCAGTGGACGCCCATGTAAAAGCAAACAACTAAACAGCATGAGAAAGGTGCAGGCAATTTATCACAACTCATTTGTTACTTCACCAAAGTCAAACAATCTTTTATTGCACAAGTACCAGAAACGCTAACAAACTACAAATGATTCAGATATAATACTGCATAATTTCTTCAACTGAACCAATTGATTGGGAATTAGTTAACTGAAACACAATTTTAATCTGCCAGGAAGTTTCATATCAGTGGACACTCCTCTACACAGTGAGAATTTCATTCTGGGAACTACAATAGTAATTATATTTAAAACAATAGACATTAATTTTCTTGCTCCCGAGTTATTGACCTTAATTACCCAAATGAGTCAAGATTCACTGGGCTGCTAGCGTTCGCTTACCACGGCCGTCGGCAATTTTATAGTAGCTACATCAGCCAGGGAAGCAACAACTTCCAACACATATAAGACTCAGTCTCGACCTCAAAGGTCAGTAATATATGTGGCGGCCTAGAAGATATGACACTACTAATTTCAGGCCCGAATAACAAGATAAGCAGACACTGAACAAGTTACAATTAAAGGAAATTTTAAAACACACAAATGTGTCAGTCAAATAATTTCAATCAGAGCAAACACGAGGTAAATTTAACATTTGACAGGGTAATGAAGAACAACAGGCAATCGAGCGTAGCGGGGCAACTTCAGCACGGGAGCACATGCGTGGATCAGGTAACGAGTACCTTACCCCCAAAAGGGCAGAACAGACGGTACCAGGAAATGAACAGCACTCCAACACCTACATAAGCAGCTATGCCACCTTAATCTAGGATAAACCGGCTGCGTCGACATTAGACCCAAGTGTTGCCAACCAACAAAATTCCACCGACCACCGGCCGCTTGGAAATCGTGCTCCCGTAAACTCCGTGAACAGCCCACCGTACGTCATATGTCCTCTCGTCTCTCTTTCTCCCTGAACCGCGCGTGGTAGCCACGCGGTCCGAGGTGTCTTGCCACTGTTCTCGTGACTCCCCCGTCGGAGTTTCGAGTCCTCCCTTGGGCATGTGTGTGTGTGTGTGTGTGTGTGTGTTGTCCTTAGTGTAAGTTTAAGTTAGATTAAGTAGTGCGAAAGCCTAGGGACCGATGACTTTAGTAGTTTGGTCACATAGGGACTTACCATTACCACCTCTTTCTCCCTTACTTCGACCGACTGCCTGCCTATGTGTTCAACAAGCCGCTCGAAAGAACTACAACCAAAGACTCAACTAAAGGGCGACTAAAGGCCCACCCGGCGACTAGGCAGAGACGAATCTCGCCGGTAGGCAAACTTGTAAAACACAGAATGAGCCGACACGGCTCCTTGCTCTTCATTAAACTTCCGTATATTTTGTACAATCCAGCCAGGTGAAGATTCCAGTTCGATGAACAATACACGAGAATCGTTCGAACAAGTGCTTTCTAAGCAACGGCTTTCGTGGATCAGTTACATTTCCTTTTAATTATTGCAGTGACTCTCGCCTGGCATCGGCTTTTTCTACAATTTGTTTATGCCATCACTCTATTTTAGGTCTCTCCAGATGCTTACTCCGAGGTCTTTTGGTGTGGTTACTGTTTTCAGTTTTCTTTTATTTAATACTCTCATGAGAAATCGGAGACAACCTCCAAGGTATGTGCTGCATACATTTTCGCCATGATAAAAGTGGCGCAACATCTTCTAATGGGAAGACACAGAAAGTCTTAGGGGAATCGGGGAATGGGGCAGCGTTAGGGAAGCGGAGGTGATTGTGGAGGTTCCTAATCCTACAACAACTCACTGGTGTCTTTGACCGTTTTACACAGTTGCGGATTGATGGAAAGGTGCATTGTCTTGACTAATGTGGTGGTGGTGTGCATGACGCAGTATTGTACAAACGACTGCTGTGAATCACTAGTTTCAAACACATTCGTTGAGGTGTATGTTCTGAAACTGACATTGCTTCGCTATTGGTACATCTGCACATCGTTACGCCTGTTCTGCGTTACGTAACATGCTACCCCAATGTTATTCGATGACGCTTGGGATCAGAAACACTTGTCATCTACTAACGGTTTCACAAACATTGACTCTACACGTATTAATGACAGCATTACGTTAACGGAACCATTTCAGTTTTACTGTTTCTTGCCGCCATAACGTAATCTGCTCATTCACCGAAACATTAATCTCTACCCTCAGCATCTGTTACGTAGCGCGTAACATTATCCCCGTTTCCGCTCCACCATCGCTACTCGCTTCCCGCCCCTCTCCTCAACCCCCTCGTTTTCTCTAATCTACATCTTGCTTAACATAAAGTCTGTAATTCACCCCCTCCCCCCAGAGATAATCATTTTTATTGCTACAAGTTATATATTAATTTATTGTTGAGTCTTTGCCTGTTTAATTCAAATGGCTCTAAGCACTATGGGACTTAACATCGGAGGTCATCAGTCCCCTAGAACTTACAACTACTTAAACCTAACTAACCTAAGGACATAACACACATCCATTCCTGAGGCCGGATTCGAACCTGCGACCGTAGCAGTCGCGCGGTTCCGGAGTGAAGCGGCTAGAACCGCCCGGCCACCGTTGCCGGCTGCCTGTTTAATGCTTCACAGTTGAGTTGCTATGCGCTAAGTAACACACACACACACACACACACACACACACACACACACACACGCACAAAAGTTCGTTTATAATATTTCTAAAACGCTTCTGACACATATGTAGTAGAAAACTCCCAGGGTTTCCGTCAACATGTCTTCAATTTATTTTCAGTAAGAACGTTTCAGTTATCAATAAGTGCGTTCGTCAGATAAAGACAAAAGAATTGTAACTCTAGGTATATTCTACATCAGACTTGAAAGCTTGTGACATGTCATATTGCTCTTCAAGGAAACAAAAATTATTTTTAACGTGAAAAAAAATTCTCAGAAATCCAGTGAGACGAAGAAAGGCTGTTACATGAGCAGCACTGTATTGCTGGTGAACACGTGAACACACAGAGCTGGAGGAATGCGGGGTACAGGAGCCGCTAGATATTCATCATCATGTAGAAATGTGTCTAATATAAAAATACGGTGTGTTTCGCAAGAACAGATTTTCCTATCATATATAAAATATAGCTTTTGCAGTACGGTGCTGTGTTTTATACGCTGATGATTCCCTACACTGTTTACTTGGCTATATGTGAGAATAACGTTGTTTTAGACACCACCTTCATGCTTAACTGCAGCGATTTTTCTATTTTCTGTAATTGTAGAGCCACACTGATTCAAGAGTATGGGGTGTCCGTAGGTAATTTCGGAAATCAGCGAGGTTTGTACCATTCGTATGTATTAAAAGTAAATTTCTTCTATTTAAACGTTAAGGAATTCCAGTTACGTTTCTAAAAAGTGTTCACTACAAAATATTGACTCTAGTGACCTGTTGAGTTTAAAAAACAAGTTAGAGAACAGTTTTCCAGCATGGCCTCTAGAAATTTCGACAGATGATCTGTAAGTTTCCATGAAGTATTTTTCTTTTATTATAGAAGGAACTCCAATATTCTATAACTATACGTTGTTCTGATAGCGGACATTGAAAGATAAACAAGCAAATGCATCGTTACTACTGGAAAATATATCTTCCGTACTAAAAAGATGATGCACTGTAAGGGACAACGTCTTTCGTGGGAATTATAATTCATTTTTTGCTGTCACAAAACTGCTTTTTCGTTTTTGCTAAACTTTAAGGTAAGACCGCCACCAACGCTCTTTTAGAAAGAGCTCTACTTGTGACGAAACTTCGATCGTCAAAACTCGTAGGCTTCTTCTGAGACACCAGGGAGACTAGAGACATCATATACATTGTGACAGGATAGCGAACAGCAGGAAAATTCTTTCGAACAAACGATTCAAGGTTTTAGCCCGTATGCCATCTCGCTCTACAAACCAGCGTTGTATGGCCGTCACATGTACTGTTGACATTCAACAGCTTACTTCATATAGTGTAGATACCCTATGGACGTTCATATTTTTGAAACCAGATTTTAAGTATACGTGTTTAGATAGTTTCATATTAATTTTATGTCTGCATCTTTTAGCACATTCCGTATCGTCCACAGCACCGACTGTTGCTGAACACATTGGTATCATATTCAATCGACACTTAGAAGTTTGAAGCAACTTATTTATCGGTACCTACCCTCGGTAGGCTTTTTCTGGTCGATATACAACGTCTGTCACAATTTACTTGTGTTCATTATATACTGCAACGCAAGGTCTGACTCTTACAGCTGTCAAAGTAGATGGACAGGGAAGGCCATGAGGGAGTGGGAAAGGTGTGTAGAAAAGTTGGCTTTCTAACTTCCTGTGAACGTTGAACTGGGTTTACTTGTCGCACATGTCATGAGTGAAAGCTACGATATAGTCGTGGAGGACTTACGAGATTTCTTTGCTACCCGCAGTGTTCATTACTTTTTAACACTCCCTGTAAAAGTAAGGCTCAATTAGCCGGAAGTAACTTTCGAAATCCGGATGGCGTGGAAGCTTCTCCTAGACGTCTTGCAACCAGCAATGCTTTTTAGAAACATTTACTGCTTATAACACAAAGTTAGTTCTCCTCCAGCAACATACTTTACCCTAAGGAAGATACTTTCAGGCGCTGCGATTTTGAAAACAGAAGCGCACGAATTCGACGCTTGTGTCACTGAAAGAAGGAGTACTTTAAGCTTCTGTTTCGTAGGAAAATGTCTCTTCTTCTCTGTTCTACACGCAAGTTGCAGATATGTTGTCATAAATATAAAGATAAATAGAAAGAAATGTCATCAAGCGTGACATCAAATTAAAATAATTTCATTTTTTGAGACTAATTTCGTCTGATTTGTCTCGCGTATACCACTTCAGTAACCCGACGGGAGTCAGTGGGTATGGGAACCGAGTGAATCTTCATCAGTAATCGCATATTGAGACAGATTTTGTTGGATGTCCACTGCGGCGTTTCACAGAAGCTGTGAGGTTACAATAAATAAACTTCAACCTTGTCTGTATATTTGGCAATTCGTATTTCACAGTATTTTAATGATTAAATCAAGTTTTTACGACGCAGTGCTATGAACCGTTTCTAGTATTCGTGGCGTTGACAGCAATTCCGTGAGTACATAAAATCAGTTCTAGAGTAATAACGGCATACCTATTACTTCGCAGTGATCGTCTCTAACCTTCCTCAGTCTTGTGTATCCCTTACGTGTCAAGATTTTTAATGCGTTGGTTTCGAGAAATGAACTGCATTCAACACTCAAGGCTGTACTGCTAGTACGAATAGAGTACCTCTGAGTACAGTATACTGTTATAAGCCATTTATTTATACCTGGTCAGTACCTGTTTATATAGAGTGCCAAGCTCTTCACACAATTTGTTAATATCAAAGAATTTTATGAAAAATAACGGACTTCAGCTTCATGGAAGACGTCACGGTATTTATTAAGATGGTAATAGTCTGTTTCAGAAACAATGTTAAAGCTTCCTTTAATAAAATTATAAGCTCATGCTTTATACAGGCATCCGAGGTGTATCTGTCTTGCTGATGATGAAAACGTCATGATTTTTTGGCAGATGATATGATCGGCTCTGAACCTACAAGTGCAAGGATGTGGTCTCAGTCATTTTCAACAAGATGTCGACGTACGGTGATGGAGATTGCTGCGGGTGACTAAAGTCGCTTGCGGCGTAGTAGACTCTCAGTCATTGGCACACTTCCACAGTACGTCTTTTTTTTGCGAAGGACACGCATGTCTAAGGAGAAAAGTGAAAAAAAAAAAACAGATATAGGTTTTATAAAGAAAATAATATGCATAAGTGAACCTGATTTCTTCAAATATACCTAGAACTTGGTCAGAATTGTAAATGTGTATTGTCTGAGGTGTAATCTACTGTTATCTACTGAGTGAAACCGAACAGTTTGCTATGAATCAGTAATCGGTCCTTCGTAAAATACAGCACAAGCTTCATTCCACTGCTTCTCCAAATATCATTCAATGAAGTGATTGTTATACTGAGCTGTTGACCATAATCAAAATAGCGACCCTCTCAGCATTTCTTGTAGTATACGAGCGCAACCAAAATCCATCCATCCCGTTTAGTCTGACATCAGTCGTTAATTAAACTTTAGTGCACTTAGCTGGATGTTCTTTTAGAAACTACTTTGTTGATGCTTAATGTCTGGTTACTGCATGAAACAGTTCTTCACACCTTGCAACATCATCAATTCAACTTTGTCCAGAAGTAAGTATTTGATGCATCTGACATTTTGAACATCAAGATACAACTGAATAAACTCTCTAAAGTAGTGAATAATAACTGACGCTCTGATCGAATGAAAAAAGATATCATCACTCTACAGTCACGCATTAAAGACGTTTCACGTTCATCTCATGAACGTGACAGCCTTAAGAGCGACAGAAACTCGATAGGATATCTGCAAAATGTTTACTTGAATAGTCAGCTAGACGTAATTACAATCAAGGAATTTCCTTTTAAAAATACAAATAATAAAGCACTCAGGAAGAGGTTAAAATTTCAGAAGGAATAAAAACGTTTTCCACACTCAACAACCTTTGATCAATTTTACATCAGTTTTTACTAGGTTTTAAAACAATCTATGTCTCTCGCTATTTATTTTCACATTCCCACGCATTAAGGAGAAAAGACATTAATCATTCTCAGGTATTCCTGCCATCTTCTACAGAAATCATGGGGTCGTAATGTCTACCTACTGTTTGGAATGTGTGCGTATAATACTTCTAACGACTCCTTAAAGTGTCTACTGCCAAAAACTATTTGTCCTACAAAATTACAGCAGTAAGAGGTCTTTAGTGTTCTCTTTGCAACACATATTGCAGTCCGTGTCCTGGACAAACCATTCTTAAGTAATTTACGTATTATGATCCTATAATAATAAAAAACAACTTCGCTCTTCCCTTATTAAAATGAAAACTATGTTCACTTAATTTGCACATATTCTTATTTGTACGTTATCTGTTTCATTCATACATCTACGTAAACAGCTAGAAATACTACAAGGCGCTTTTTAATACCCACGTATTACAAAGAGATGACAAAAGTCATTGGATAGCTATATGAACAAATACATATGGCGGTAGTATCACGTACACAAGGTGTAAAAGGGCAGTGCATTGGTGAAGCTGTCATTTGCACTCAAGTGATTCATGTGGAAACATCTCTGGGTTGATTATGGCCACACGGCGTGGATTAACAGACTTTGAACGCAGAGTGGTAGTCTGAGCCGGACGTTTGGGACATTCGTTTTCGGAAATCGTTTGTAAATTTAATATTCCCAGATTCGCAGTGTCAAGAATGTGCTGAGAATATCAAGTTTCAGGCATTGCCTTTCACCATGGAGAACGCAGTGGCCGACGGGCTTCACATAACGACCGAGAGCAGCGGCGTTTGCGTAGAGTTGTCAGTGCTAACATACAAGGAACACTGCGTGGAATAACTGCAGAAATCAATATGAGACGTATGACGAACATATTATTTTGGAAAATGTGGGGAAATTTGGCACTAATGTGCTATGACAGCAGATGAACGATGCAAGTGCCTTTCCTAACAGCACGGCATCGTCTGCAGCGCTTCTTCTGGGCTTCTGGTCATATCGATTGGACCCTAGACGATTGGGAAACAATGGTCTGGTCAGATAAGAACCGATTTCAGTTGGTGAGAGCTGTTAGCAGGGTTCGAGTGTGGCGCAGACCCCACGAAGTCATGGACCCAAGATGTCAACAAGGCACTGTGCAAGCTGGTGATGGCTGTAAAATGATGTATGCTGTGTTTTTATAGAGTGAACTGGGTTCTCTGGTCCAACTGAGCAGATAATCGACTGGAATTGGTTATGTTCGATTACTTGAAGACTCTTTACTGCCATTCATAAGCTTCATGTTCCCAAACTTCGATGGAATTTTTATGAATGACAATGCACCCTGTCACGGGGCCACAGTTGTCCTCCATTTGTTTCTGGCACATTGTGGGCAATTCAAGCGAATGATTTTGGCACCCAGATCGCCTGACATGAATCCCGTCGAACATTTATGAGGCATACTCGAGGAGTCAGTTCGCACAAAATGCTGCAACGGCAACACTTTCGTAATTATGGGCGGCTATGAAGATAGCATGACTCAATATTTCTGCAGGCGATTTCCAGCGACTAGTTGAGCCCATGACACGTCGAGTTGCTGCACTACGCCGACCAAAAGGAAGTCCGGCAAGACGTTAGTAAGTATCTCAAGACTTTTGTCCCCTCACTGTATGACATGTTATTATAACAAATTATATCGGCAAACAGTTACCTAACAGCTGCCATAAACATCTGCCAGATGTCATGAGAATTCATAGTCAGTATTCAGCGGGCGCTTCCTAGCGCACAATGAAATTTTCCTGCTGCAGTTGTCTTATAATCAATAGTAAACTTAAGAAATTTTCATAGTGTTTTCAACTAACGTGTTAAAATATGGCTGAACTTAATTTTTTCAATCAATATTTCGATGTAGCAGCCATATATTTGAAAAGTATCATTCAAGTCTCCTTTCATAGAGGTCGATATGACTAGATGAATAACTTTTTCACGAAATCGTCTTTCGTGTTCATTATCTGAAAGACACCAATGGGCCTGTTCAGCTAAATCAAATCGAGAATGATACTGAGGTGTTGAGCAGCAGTGATACTCAATAAAGAGGAACTGTCCTGAGAAACGCAGCATTGACTGTTGTACACTCCAATAACACCGTGCCCGATTGTGGACCACGACACAATGTATCTATAAAAGTTAGAAACACACAACATCTTACACTAGTCGACCTTGTATGTGAGCTTATCCGGTGAAGCTCTTATCGAACACTAGGGCTTGGGAACTTCATAACAATCTGACCAATTGACTGATGAAAAAAGATCTTATATGAAACACAGGCTTTTGCAGGAAGTAATTTTTACCTAGCTAGACAGATTACTGGGCTACTGAACCCGACGTGGAGAGAATTACGTTTGTATGGTAATGTCGGGGGAAAGATTGAGTCTCCTTGTATTTTGGTTAATTTCATAATCACTTTTCATGATGCAAAATAATGAGGATTTGCACTTTTTCAAGAAACAGCTATTCCATTAACAAAGTAATCAATTAAATAATGTGTGTTTCTCGTAACAACCCTTCTAGTTTGGCTTTTCGGCCTATTTTACTGTCCTTCAAAGTGTTAAACTAAAACCAAATGAAAATTGGTTATTTCAGTATTTTCCTAAGATTAATAAATTACAGTAAGCACCACAAGTAAATAAAATGAATCAAACAGAACATAAGTCTAAAAGTTGAAAACAACATACTGTGTGAATCTAGTATTTTCCTCGACAGCTTACGTGTGGTTATATTAGAGTTATGGTACAAGAATCATTTAATGAAAATATCCTTACCCTCTTTTTATAAAAAGATATGTAGGTACATCTAACTATCACAATTAAGAGTGATTTATTCTGTGCATACCGTCTCTGAAGTCAGTATTTATAGTATTTTATTGATTTCCAGCACTGAATATGCTCGTAAGTACTTGATTAGTGTAGTTTAGTCGTTTCAAGTGTGTAGTTAATTGTAATGAATGGTTTCCGTCTGTATAGTTCTCCTTTTTGTGAGCTGAATAATATGGGGAAGAGTGTTGTACCTAGATGATGTTGCAACTAAGAACACACTTCGCTCCAGTGACTGATTTTACAATCACATGGAGGAATGTGCAGTGAGATGTGTCGCCCTGTCTGACGAATCATGTTTCTTGTTACACCGCGGCGACAACCTTGTCCGGATAAGTCGTCACCCACTCGCAGGCCCATGGGGATAGCAGTGTGCTACGTGGAGCTTTTATCTGGGCTTCCATGGCACCTGTGGTAGCAATCGATGGCGCCATGACAACTGGCAACAGCGTGACTATCACTTCGGGCCATCTGCATCCGTTCTGGGACGGCGATGGCATCTTCCAGTAGGATAATTGCCTGTGTGACAAGGACAGAATGAGGTTAAAGTGGTCTGAGGAACTCACGTTGATGCTGTTATCACTAAATTCTACTGTTCTAAACCCAGGGAACACATTTGTGACGCTATCGAGCACCAACTCCGCGCCCACAGACCACCAACAAGTAATTTACGAGAATTAGTTGACCTATGCGTAGACATCTAGTCAAACATATCTTCGGGAAACGTACGAAGGACTTATCGAATTCATGCCACATAGAATAAATAGCTGCTGTTGTGTGTTTGAAAGGTACACCAACACGATTTTAATCAGGTGGTGATAATGTTTTGGCAGACCAGTGTAAACACTTTAGTTATGAAGGAGGAGGTTTTCGTGTAATAACCAGTCAACAATACATGGAGTTCCCGTAGACCACATTCGGTTACTACGATCTCAATATACTTAGACAATACTCGGTACCCTATACAGCCACTGTGTGCAGCATCATTATCTTACAAGCAATGTAGACGCACTTAGTTAAGCATACTATCAAATTGGGTTGGTGGTTACTAAATGTTTTAAAATACGCAAATTCCGAGGTTAACTTGAACTAATGTAGTCCAACACTGTTAGATTTTCTTGTTTATTCAAATAGGTATATTTGTAACTTGTGGAGTCCACTAGTTACCTCTGTACGGAACTAACTATTTTTTTGTTAGGGCAACCACAGCTTGGACCATACATTGTTACTATAAAGATGTTTTCAAAAATTCTCCAAAATAATTTCAAAAAATCCTTAAAAAATTCTGAGAATGAATGAAAATTCTTCAACGCCACATCAGTTGTATGTAGGTTCCTTTATTAGGCGACTTATCCGGTTTCACACTATTATAGGGACATCTTCAAGTGATAACAACCTTTCTCTTCATAAGGCTGTAGAGAGTGAGCGACGTCCAGATTTCAACTTGTAAACTGATTAATTGAGTGACCTCTTAAAATATTGATCAAAGAATGGCTAAACTTGAAATTTGTAGTCCAAACGGTGAACGTCGAATGAGTCAAAACTCATGCTCCAATGAACTAACAAAGCTGTGTGCTCTCACTTTTTTATTTTTTGTTTTTTTAAGTCATCAGTCTTCTGAATGGTTTGATGCGACCCGCCATGAATTCCTCTCCGGTGCTAACCTCTTCATCTCAGAGTAGCAGCCTACGTCCTCAGTTACTTTCTGGATTTAATAGACTCGAGGGCTAAAAAGTCGACTCCTTATTAAACGTAGACCTAAACAGAGCCCACGTTAAAAAATGAGTGCAGTTAGTTCATAAAACATCTCCGGTGAATGAACTATAATGAGCACTTTAAAATTTCATGGTTCCCCTTACCACAGATTTATACATGGGTTTTAGCCACCTAGTGGAGATCTTGTGTGGGCTAACTCCACTCAAATTTTTATGTCGACTGCGTTTTAGTACTGCGTTTAATAATGAGTCAACGTCTTGGACGTTCAGTCCATGATTATGACACAGCTTTGGTATAATAACGTTCCCCTACACCGCCCCCCCCCCTCACTTTTTCTTTTGGTTTGATGCGAACCGCCACGAATTCCTCTCCTGTTTCAACCTCTTCATCTCAGAGTAGCAGCCTACGTCCTCAGTTATTTTCTGGATTTATTCCAAACTCTGTCTTCTTCTACAGCTCCCTTTAGTGCCTTGGAAGTAAATCGCTGATCCTGTCCGTTCTTCTTGTCAGTCTTTTTCCTTTCTTCGCCGATTCTGCGGAGAACCTCCTCGTTCCTTAACACAGCAATCCATCTTTCAATGTTTAAATTTCAAATTTAGATATTCGATGATCAGCCTTTTAAGAGACTGCATAATTAATCGGTTTATAACCTGAACATTTGGACATCGTACATTCTCTCTAGCTTTATGAAGTGAAGCTGCACCTACGCTACTGGCCATTAAAATTGCTACACCACGAAGATGAAGTGCTACAGACGCGAAATTTAACCGACAGGAAGAACATCCTGTGATATGCAAATTATTAGCTTTGCAGAGCATTCACACAAGGTTGGCGCCGGTGGCGACACCTACAACGTGCTGACATGAGGAAATTTTCCAACCGATTTCTCATACACAAACAGCAGTTGACTGGCGTTGCTTGGTGAAACGTTGTTGTGATACCTCGTGTAAGGAGGAGAAATGCGTACCATCACGTTTCCGACTTTGATAAAGGTCGGATTGTAGCCTATCGCGATTGCGGTTTATCGTATCGCGAAAGAGGATAATACGGAACGCCGTGCTGGATCCCAACGGCCTCGTATCACTAGCAATCGAGATGGCAGACAACTTGTCCGCATGGCTGTACGGATCGTGCAGCCACGTCTCGATACCTGAGTCAACAGATGGGAAAGTTTGCAAGACAACAACCATCTACACGAACAGTTCGACGACGTTTGCAGCAGCATGGACTATCAGCTCGGAGACCATGGCTGCGGTTACCCTTGACGCTGCATCACAGAAGGGAGCGCCTGCGATGGTGTACTCAACGACGAACCTGGGTTCACGAATGGCAAAACGTCACTTTTTCGGGTGGATCCAGGTTCTATTTACAGCATCATGATCGTCGCATCCGTGTTCGGCGACTTCGCGGTGAACGTACATTGGAAGCGTGTATTCGTCATCGCCATACTGGCGTATCACCCGGCTTGATGGTATGGGGTGCCATTGGTTACACGTCTCGGTCACCTCTTGTTCGCATTGACGGCTCTTTGAACAGTCGACGTTACATTTCAGATGTGTTACGACCCGTGGCTGTACCCTTCATTCGATCCCTGCGAAACCCTGCATTTCAGCAGGATAATGCACGACCGCATGTTGCAGGTCCTGTACGGGCCTTTCTGGATACAGAAAATGTTCGACTGCTGCCCATGGACAGCACATTCTCCAGATCTCTTACCAATTGAAAACGTCTGGTCAATGGTGGCCGAGCAACTGGCTCGTCTCAAAACGCCAGTCACTACTCCTGATGAACTGTGGTATCGTGTTGAAGCTGCATGGGCAGCTGTACCTGTACACTCCATCCTAGCTCTGTTTGACTCAATGCCCAAGCGTATGAAGGCCGATATTACGGCCAGAGGTGGTACTGATTTCTCAGGATCTATGCACCCAAATTGCGTGAAAATGTAATCACATGTCAGTTCTAGAATAATGTATTTGTCCCATGAATACCCGTTTATCATTTGCATTTCTTCTTGGTGTAGCAATTTTAATGGCCAATAGTGTATAGAGGTGTGATACTGGTTGTGATACCTAATAAAGGAACCTGTATATAGCTAAAGCAGTCTTGAAGAAATTTCATTCATTTTCAAAGAAGTTTTAAAAATTTTTTGATATTATTTTGGAGAATTTTTTTGGAAATTTTGCTGTAGTAACAATACATAAGGAACAGTTTTATTCCACTGTATTTGCGCTCCACTCATCCAGTCATTTATTACACTTAATATGCTCTACATCCGCTTTCTTGTAATCAAGAGAGTAAATATGTTTGAAGCCAACAAGTATCTGGGACCTCGTGGAATGCTGGGTCGAATAAAAAGAGCTCTCTACACCATGGTTTCTTACACAAGCATGAGACTAGGCTACATACTACTGAAGTAGTTTCAATATGTGGCAGAGCGTTGTGTAAGGTACTAGGTATCCATCACCTCAAGATGAACACAATAGATAGCGTAAATTGAAGGAATTTCTTAACAGCAACTGAGGTGCTGATTTAAATACAGCATCAACATCCGTGGCAACACAATACGAAAAATACACTAAAGTTGAATGGCTACTGAATGCGATTGTCACTCTCTACGCAGCGGTACACTGTTGAGGCCCACGGATGAACGCATCCTTTACGTGCAGAGAGCACCGTTAGGCTCTGCTCCTTTTTTTAGCTCTTTGAGTTTAGCGTCCCGTCGACATCGAGGTCATTAGAGACGGTAGTTGCCGCTCCCACTCGGCCAGCTTTGCTGTCCGGCTGCGTCAGCCGACTCGATTCATTTCTTCCGCTCGTTTGAAGCAACTCGTTTCGCAGCGGGTCCTCTCGCCGAATAATGCATGATATGCAGATGGCTGTCCCGTTACGGCACGCACCGTATTTCTTCAAATATCCGGCCGTCAGAGGGCGCTGCATTCGCAGCTTGCCGCCGGACAAATTTACATCGCGCCGGAGCTGTTAAATTTCCGACGTATTCAGCCGCCGCACTCATCCTAATCAGCCAAACAGACACACAGAACATGGAACTGCCGTGTGAATAGCGCGCAGAAGGAAACGGCACTTTGCGCGAAACCACAAAGCTCTTGTTCTCTGAGATACCCTCGGTCACACGGGTGTTCCCTTTCAGATGTCGGAACCGACTCCCAGGGGAGATTAATGACAGCCAGCGAAAGCATACCCTAGCCTCAAGCAGCCGCAGCCCGACGCCTTGCAAAGTGCCCCACTTGTTTGCTTTTTACTGAATTTAAAAGCGTTTGTCGTACCGCACTCTACTCACTGCATTTGTTACAAAGACAACGTTTCAATTTCATGTATTTATCATTTATTACTTTCTTCTCACACAAAACTATTTCATTTCTCATTTCATCTCCTTTTACTTTCCTCACACCTCTCCGCCTACTCTTTTCACCTTCGGGTTCTTCTTTTTTTAACACTGTCATTCTGTAAATGTTTCTTGTGTTTATTCTTCTTTCGTGCTGCATGTTTTTTGGTAGTTTATAGCTCCCCATGTCTTACTTTGTGCCAATACTGATGGTAATTAAAACTGCAACAACGAAATCATACCAAATAACGAAATGTTCTTCATTGTACGCATGCAGTATATTGGGAATAATACATGCTTCTTTAAGCGAAACGAGGTTATAATGGGGTGTAAAATTATGTGCACGGAGTAGTCATCTCCGGCAGGAACAAAGGATCGGTTGGGCATCAAATCAAAACGAGTGTTGATGAAAGAGACAAGTACGTTACTCCATGCCACTAAAACACGCTAGCTTTCATCAATCACAGTGGCTGGTGCGTGATGATGTAACTACTAACGACCAGTTGATTTCAGTGGGTGAGAGATCTGAAGAATGTGCTGCCACTGTAAGTTTAAGACCGTTAGTATCGAAGTTAGTCAGAGCAACACAGGCAGCATGTGGTTTTTCGTTATCTTGTTGGGAGATAACTTTATAGGAACCTCTAACATAGGCACATCCATCGACGGTACCATGCCAGAATTGTGACCGGCTATGTGAAAATATGGATATCGCGCTGTGTACACAATGGCATCCCACAACACCACGCCAGGTGCTGGACACGTATGATGATGATGAATTCAATCTGATAGGCTTCGTGCTCCTTGGAGCCTCCACACATGGAATCGCCAATTGCGATTCTGTGCGCAGAGCCTGGACGTGGTGCCACTCCTGCGTCCATTCTTGACGTTGGGGCACACTGTTGTCGGTGTCGGAATCTCCCTTTCTACTGCCGTATCAGTGGAGTTCAGGAGAAGTATGTTAACAGTCGATAGTGCTGCAGACGTCGTCCCAGTATCCGTGTGGATGCTTGTGTTATTACTAACAAGCCCATTTACTGGCTTAGGTACGACTGTTGAGCATTCTTGACAATGGAGAGATCAGTGTGTTCTCCTCTCCAGCGCTAGTCGAACGGGGTCCCTGATATCCTGCCTGGCGTTGAGTATGGCATCGATTCCATATTCGCGTGACTTGCGTGGGTTTCCGAGCAACACGAATTCAGTGCTGCAGTCTTTGCACTCTCGATTGTCCAAAAACCTGCAACTTTCAAATGCCAACACTTGTTACTTCTCACACAAAACATTCGACTGAGAATTCTGAATCAGAAAACTGTTTCGTAGTGTAGATGGCTAGCAATCTGACATCGGTTGGGTGCCGTCTTCGCGGTGCTGCAATTTTAATTGCCAGCCGTGTATCCAGGGTGTAACAAAAGGGTGTGGCCAAAGTTTCAGGAAACATTGCTCACACGGAGAGAAATAAACTGCATTGCATGGACACTAGTCCAGTAATGCTTTTCTTTCATGTTCCAGCTAATTTTCTATTCCTATACATAATTACATTAATCATGGGAGACACACAGAAACGGAATGTGGCATTTTGATACATGAAATGTTGAAAATATCCTCTTGGTTACGTTTTCTTAGAGTGTAGGTTCACGGCCGCACTCTTTGGTAAGGCACATTTGAAACTTAAGTGGGAACAATTAGGACAGGACAAATTATCTGCTACTGACTCACCATGTGCATCATAAGGGCGACAGGAGATGAACGTTCGGAAGGTGCACAGATCAAACTTCTATGGATTCTACTTATTACACTGCACAAAATGAAGATCGTTGACATTCAAGAATGATCAAAGTAAACCATTAACTAGCACCATGAACGCGGAATGAAAAATGTCGCACCACAGTGATCACTTAGGTTTTTATTTATTGGTGTAACGGGGTGATGAGACCTGATGGAATGTGATGGCATGCAACCAAATGCTAAATAATCGGTTTTGGAGCTTGTCGTGAAACTGGCTAGCATTTAAGGCAAAGTCAACCACCAACCAGCAAGTCACAGAGCCACAACCATGCATTTAGACTGAGTTTCGCAGCTGTAAATTAGTCGTTGTCTTTCGAGACTCTTTCATAGCGTCCTAAATTCTGTGATGGTGGAATAGAGAGGAAACGCTAAGATGCTCTGCTGGTATTCCAAATTGTTTACAATTCGAAAGATATTAGTTTCTTCTTTAGATTCTCTGTGTCTTCCTAAGATTGCCTAGTATTACTTATGTACCGTACCTTGATTCGACACCAGAGTTTTAATCTTTACTAGCTGCCCGCCCCGGTACGCACGGGTACTATTTAGTATAAATGGCCGAACGACTTGTCTGGCGTAGCGATAATTTAGGAGCCACAGCGTAGAATTATGACTAAAATTCAGAGAACAACGTTAGGTACTCGTAACTGAATATTAACCCCAAAAGGTTAGTGTAACTTAAACGATTTCAGCAGTGCACGCGAAGTAAGTTTTTAGGCGACATGACTTAATCTAAAATCATCATAGGTCAGCCGGTTTGCACGGAATATTTATAAATTATACGGACGAACCCTTCGTCATGAATTAGTCTATCTATTATTGAAAACGGTATCGAAATCTCTACAGGAGTGCCTAAGTTTAGTCTTTAGACACAGGCAGAAAAAAGCAGCGGGGCTTTGTAATATGTCGAGATTTCATTAGAAAAAAGTTGTTTGGTTCTTACATTTTCTCGGTCCTCTTTCTTCAAAATTTTTATCATGTAATTTAATTTTTCTCAAGTAATATAGTGCTGGGATATGCACACTTGTTTTTCAGTTATGTTATATAACAAGTACTAAAAAATTTTGTAACAGGGCCATTTAAACATAATACGAGGGCAGTTCAATAAGTAATGCAACGCATTTTTTTTCTCGGCCAATTTTGGTTGAAAAAACCGGAAATTTCTTGTGGAATATTTTCAAACATTCCCGCTTCATCTCGTATAGTTTCATTGACTTCCGACAGGTGGCAGCGCTGTACGGAGCTGTTGAAATGGCGTCTGTAACGGATGCGCGTTGCAAACAACGGGCAGTGATCGAGTTTCTTTTGGCGGAAAACCAGGGCATCTCAGATATTCATAGGCGCTTGCAGAATGTCTACGGTGATCTGGCAGTGGACAAAAGCACGGTGAGTCGTTGGGCAAAGCGTGTGTCATCTTCGCCGCAAGGTCAAGCGAGACTGTCTGATCTCCCGCGTGCGGGCCGGCCGTGCACAGCTGTGACTCCTGCAATGGCGGAGCGTGCGAACACACTCGTTCGAGATGATCGACGGATCACCATCAAACAACTCAGTGCTCAACTTGACATCTCTGTTGGTAGTGCTGTCACAATTGTTCACCAGTTGGGATATTCAAAAGTTTGTTCCCGCTGGGTCCCTCGTTGTCTAACCGAACACCATAAAGAGCAAAGGAGAACCATCTGTGCGGAATTTCTTGCTCTTCATGTGGCTGAGGGTGACAATTTCTTGTCAAAGATTGTTACAGGCGATGAAACATGGGTTCATCACTTCGAACCTGAAACAAAACGGCAATCAATGGAGTGGCGCCACACCCACTCCCCTACCAAGAAAAAGTTTAAAGCCATACCTTCAGCCGGTAAAGTCATAGTTACAGTCTTCTGGGACGCTGAAGGGGTTATTCTGTTCGATGTCCTTCCCCATGGTCAAACGATCAACTCTGAAGTGTATTGTGCTACTCTTCAGATATTGAAGAAACGAGTTCAGCGTGTTCGTAGGCACAAAAATCTGAACGAACTTCTCCTTCTTCACGACAACGCAAGACCTCACACAAGTCTTCGCATCCAAGAGGAGCTCACAAAACTTCAGTGGACTGTTCTTCCTCATGCACCCTACAGCCCCGATCTCGCACCGTCGGATTTCCATATGTTTGGCCCAATGAAGGACGCAATCCGTGGGAGGCACTACGCGGATGATGAAGAAGTTATTGTTGCAGTACGACGTTGGCTCTGACATCGACCAGTGGAATGGTACCGTGCAGGCATACAGGCCCTTATTTCAAGGTGGCGTAAGGCCGTAGCATTGAATGGAGATTACGTTGAAAAATAGTGTTGTGTAGGTAAAAGATTGGGGAATAACCTGGTGTATTTCAATGCTGAATAAAACAACCCCTGTTTCAGAAAAAAAAAATGTGTTGCATTACTTATTGAACTGCTCTCGTAAATAGGGATTTAGGTAGCAACAAATAAGTAAACGAACAAGGACTTGTAAGAAATAACATGCTTGTGTACTACATTCATTTGCTAATGATATTGTTTCATTAAGATTTACGGTAATGAATGTCAATCCACATAAATCGCGTGCGGTGTTTAATGGCCATGGGTGGAACCATTACCAAATGTGAACATAACGTTGTGTGATTAACTTTCCATTACAGTTCTACCCAAAAACGTGTTTCCATAGTGGTTCAAATGAGGCTAAAATATCCATCTGGTTAACCTGCTATAGGTTACACACCGTTTCCTCAAAGCTCTCTAGGTGAATGTCGTCTTCCTTTGCCATCCTTGTCTGATCCAAACATGTACTCAATATCCATAGAAAATATTTTAATTTAATGAGATTTCATGGCTCAAATAACTCTGAGCACTATGAGACCTAACATCTGAGGTCATCAGTCCCCTAGACCTTAGAACTATTTAAACCTAACTAACCTAAGGACATCACACACATCCATGCCCGAGGCAGGATACGAACCTGCGACCGTAGCGGTCGCGCGGTTCCAGACTGAGGCGCCTAAAACCACTCGGCCACAGCGCCCGGCACTAGTTACAGAGACAAAGCATGTGGCGTATTAGGCCTTCCCTGGAACGGCAGTCACATGAAACAAGAATTCAATACTCATATTAAATATGGCAAACGATGAAACTGCCACCTTATCCATTAAATAGCTTTTATTGCATAATAATAGAAAAAATTAATTTCCTGATTAACGTGTACCACCAAATAGGGCTGATATTTCGTCTGTAACACGTATCCCGTTCATTATAATAGGAACGAAAAGTAGATATAATCTAATCTAATCTGAATTTCAACCTTCTACTGTCATGAAGCAAATAAATCTATTAATTATTAAAGTCAAGGGTCAATATATTTAATTGTGGAACGTGTGTGTGGTGGAGACCATTCTAAACCGAAAATGTGTGTCTCTGGTGTTGCAAGTTTGGACACCCGAGTGTTGTATGGAGACCGTTTCCACAGCAAGCACAGTTCTAAGCAGCACCGAAGGCCCTTCCACCCGAAACGGCTGTGCCTTTATCACAAATTAAAGCACATGGTGTCTACTAAACTGAGGTGACAAAAGTAGAGGGATACCTCCTAATATTATGTCGGACCCCCTTTTGCGTGGCGTAGGGCACCAACTCTACAGATCATGGAATCAAGTCGCTGGAAATACCTTCCAGAAATAGTGAGCTACGCTGCCTCTACAGCCGTCCATAATTGCGAAGGGTTGCCGGTGCAGGATTTTGTGCACGAACTGACCTCTCGATTATGTCCCATACATTTTCAATGGGGGATTCTGGATGGCCAAACCATTCGCTCGAATTGTCCAGAATGTTCTTCGAGGCAGTCGAGAACAAATGTGGCCCGATGACATGGCGCACTGCCATCCATAAAAATTCCACCATTGTTTGGGAACATCGAGTGCATGTATGGCTGCAGATAGTCTCAGTTAGTGCAGTTGGAACAGAGGAACCAGCCCAGTTTCCATGTAAACACTGCCCACACTATTACCACCATTAGGCAGCCACTACCTGTTGACAACCTGCGTCGATAACTTCGTGGTATGTGCGTCACACTCGAACCCTACCATCCGCTCTTACCATCTGAAATCGGGACTCATTTGAGCATGCCACCGTTTTCCAATCGCTAGGGTACAACCGATGTGGTTACGAGCTCAGCAGAGGCGTTGTAGGAGATGTGCTGTTAGCAAAGTCTCAAAAAAATGGTTCAAATGGCTCTGAGCACTATGGGACTTAACAGCTGTGGTCATCAGTCCCCTAGAACTTAGAACTACTTAAACCTAACTAACCTATGGACATCACACACATCCATGCCCGAGGCAGGATTCGAACCTGCGACCGTAGCAGTCGCGCCGTTCCGGACTGCGCGCCTAGAACCGCGAGACCACCGCGGCCGGCTGTTAGCAAAGGCACTCGCGTCGATCGTCTGCTGTCGTATCCCATTAACGTCAGATTTCGCCGCACTGTCCTAACAGATACGTTCGTCGTACGTCCCACATTGATTTCTGCCGTTATTTCTTGCAGCATTGCAGTAATGCTTGTCTTTTAGCATTGGCAACACTACGCAAACGCCTCTGTTCTCGGTCGTTAAGTGAGGCCGTCGGCCACTGCGTTGTCAGTGGTGAGAGGTAATGTCTGAAATTTGATATTCTCGGCACATTCTTGACACTGTGGGTCTCGGAATATATGGACTTCCCTAACGATTTCCAATACGTAATGTCCCACACGTCTAGCTCTAACAGCAATTCTGCGCTCAAGGTCTGTTAATATCCGCCGTGCGGCCGTAATCACGTCGAAAACATTCCTATGAATCACCTGAGTACAAATAACAACTCCGCCAAAGCACTGCTGGGGTATATCTCGCGTAAGTAATGCAGCCGCCATCTGTATACGTCGATATCGCTCTCCCACAATTTTTGTCACCTCGGCGAATAAAGCAGTGCTTTTTTCCTTGTTTTCCCAAGAATGAGCGATTTGAAAAGTTAAAACTATACTGTGTGATATTTAATTAAAAAGAAGTCAATCATCACACAAATCTCGTTCAAGTATATTTTAAAACAAAAATACTACATTCTTCATGTAAATTTCGCTCACTCTGACGATAAATATGTTTAGAGGTACAAACCTCATCTTCAGATTAGAGCACTTAAATCTTAACGTTGTTCATTTCAGTCTTTGTATGTGCTGGGTCATACTGCGGAGAAAGACAAGGATAATTCAACAAGAGTGGATATTCAATTCGTTCATAGGTCTGCTGCTACCTCCGTTGCCATTACTGCTTTGATCTTGTGAACCACTGTTCATAAACTTGTTTATGTCCCTAAAAGACCTTTTCATATTCTGAAACAGATACGATCAATAATGCTTTGAGCTGATGTAAGTCACGTCGAAGAGCGCGGAGATGCTGTTCTCAGAAATAGCCACGGGACTGCCGTTGTTAGCTGAAACAGTACGGTTTGACCTACATTTCTACGTAAACGTAGCGTAACGCCTAAAATACCTCTGACCCTAGACTTCGGCCTCTCGTTCGTCACGTGTGCCATATATTCTTCCAGTTTCCGTCAGACGTTGATAATAAGACAAATTAGAAGGACTACATGTCACTGGAATAACTCAGCTGATAAAAAACGATACTAGTAAAAATGTTGGTGCAAAACAGTCATCTACCTGCGATCGTCTGTCATGGTAGCTGTGCCGTCAGCTCGGCGGATCGCTACCCAAAGGGCTCGCGTTCGATTCCCTGCCGCGGGAAAGGTTTTTTTCCGTTCGGGGACTGAGTGTTGTGTCGTCCTTTCGATCGTATCGTCGTAATTGACATTATACTATTGAGATGGCTGTATGGCCACGTCACGAAAGACATTTTAAAAAAGTCGATTTGCGCTCTATCCTCTTAACGAGACAATTTCAATGCATTCTTGCGTCGTACTGGGTAGAAAAATTCATATTTAATGGAGAAAAGTAAATAAATAGTTTTGTTCCATTAATATTTCTTATTTCAAGACAATTTTAGACTTATTTGGCCACAATTGCCGGAACTGGACTAAGCTACTAAGTTAACTACTAAAGCTATTAAGAACAGCACAGAATCTTTGGTTATAAGATGTGGTACGAAATGTTAAACCAAGTGTTCATTGCTCGCGTAATGTTTCCAGAATGTTACAATAGTTAGTGGCAAGTAACACGAGTGATGGACACTCGGACAATTTACTTCTTAATGTCATAGGCGCAAAACCGGTTAGTAGTAATATCGTGGGAACAAAAATTCGTTTCTTATGAAAAGGAGACCCTGACTATTGGTCATTTGACAACAAAAGTTTCGTAAATGGAGCTATACAGACTACTGGGATAGCAAAGGAACAGCCGAATTTCGAGCAATCACAAGCAATTAAACAAAATAGCAGTATCATGAGATTTATATGGCACGACTATAAATTGAGATATTTGTAGGCATTAAACCAACTGATTTTCATCCCCCTTTGTTCGACTGAGGGAAAATTTATGACTGTGAAATAGGATATTATCACTGTTTCCTAATAAACAGCTTCTCTTATCCGGTTCTTCTTGCTAATGCTGGCGATCTGTGCGGCAAGATCAGCAGCATTATGCAGGACCATGAAATGTGATGCATTGATGCATACTCAAAACTCCCGCCAAAGTCAGGTAGTTCCAAAGTAGCGTAAAAGTGATACAAGTTTACCCAAGTCGAGCGTGCTGTTGGGGGGGTCTGTCCTTACATGAAATTGGCATAATAGTGGAGGGAAGTTCTAATGAACTAAAGCGGCACACGTATTTAATACAACCCTACAATGAGATAGAGACTGAACGGTCCCTGGATTTCGACCAAAAGAAGGAGCTAACCGAAGTTCGACCCGTAAGCGAACGTGCAAGGATGTGTCTCGCAGTGCAATTTTGTCCTATTAAGCTAATGCCGTAGTATGTAGTGACTGCTGCGCTTTTTTAGAGGCAAAAATTTCAAGAATTTCGCTGATAATCTCGGCATAGAGATTTTAGAGATTATGTTGCTTCACAATGACCTTCCTCGGGTAGGATGGCATCTAGAATATTTTTTCCGCAGCTACCGTTTTCTTCTTTTGTCTCGTGAAGATCAGACAGACTCCTTTCGTTTTATGGACGCCATATAGGAAGGGCGCATTGAATACGTATATTTCTACTACACCATATTGTGAAATGAATAAATAGGTGAGTACATAATGTAGACAGCACTACCCCATTCTTCATTTCTATTAATCAAATACTGCACGTTCCATTGTTGCAGAAAAATTTGTAGATGAATTTGTAGTATTTGCTTGATTACGTCGCTATTTTCCTGAAGCAAAACAAACATAATCTGTTGACGCCGTCTCAAAGTAAACGAATTATTATTATCTTAAAGTTAGGGCAGGACGGTATACTTGTAGATAGGTAAAGAGAGGTAAACAGGGTGTCCCATAAAACACCGACAAGCTTTACGGACAAGATCCTTCCACCAACACAAGACAAAAATGTGTATTAAGCATGGGCTTATACAGTAAGAGCTATGAGCACATGTTCATCTTCGATAGTATGAAATACATCCCTTTGCTACCCATATTCTGGGAGAAGGTAGTATGGATCAAAACAAGGAAAAAGTATCTCGTAAACTTGGACTCTAAAACACATACTTTTAAGATACTATGAATGCATGGCATCTGCTCTTTCGGGCATGTCCGAAAGAATAGACACTACGCATTTATATAACTGATTTCCTTCGATGGACAACGAATCCAGAACCTCCAGCGGCAATGTAAAATTAGCAAGCATGAATGATATGGACGAGGACTGCGGATAGGTAGCGCTTGTTGGTAACGTGAGTAGGCCGAGGAACGTGCCTAGGCAGTCCGCACATTTGCAATAAACATTGTGTGCTGATGTCCCTTTGGTTGACGCAACTGCCTAGGAAGCAGGAGATCCCGCGTTCGAGTCCCTGACCGGCATACATTCTCGCTTGTCGCCGCTGATTCCGCACGAAGTCCCGATGCAGATGACATCATAAGTTCATTCCCTTTCATTTCTCACCCCCTCCCCCCCCCCCCACATTCCATTGCACATTACACAACACTTAAAGAGATATGAATACTTGTTAAGTAGAAGAAAAGGTCTCACACTAGCGAAACTGAAGAAGTGCTCATAGCTCTTGTATGCGTTTTAGACCCCATGTTTACTACACATTTTTTTCTTGGTTTGGTCCGTACTACCTCCTCCCAAGATGTGGAAAGCAAATTCCCTGCAGTAGAAGAGACTGGTTTCATAGAATCGAAGATGAACAAGTGCTCACAGCTCTTAAGGTATGCATTTTAGAGCCACGTTTACTAGTTATTATTGTCTTGTTTTGGTGTGAAGAAACCTACCCCTAAAGGTTGTCGGTGTTTTTTGGGACACCCTGTATAAGTAGAAATGTTACACACTGCATTTTACGGCAACACACGTCTACTGCCTTACTGCATTGTAGTTTTTGTGGGGGTTTATTATTAGCTCAACAAATTAATGGGTTACGATGCTTTTAGCGGAGTTGATTTAATATTCAAGGTTTATCCAGTAAAAATCACAGCGAATTAGCGTCTAACCTAACCAGTCATAGATAGGAATTTAAAGTTTTCCTAGCTTTTGCTGTTCAGCTGAAAGTATCATCTTCATCTGATTTATCTTTAGGCATCACAGGTATTAGTTGTGGGAAGTAAATTTAAACGCACGCATTTCCAAACGATTTTCACTGATTGTCTTATCTACGTAACTACATAACGGTAAATTTACGAAATTTGGTTATCTGGAAAATGTTGCTCGATTAGACGTGCACTATCCAGATCTGACCGTACTAAAAGGTTGTTTTTCTCTCTACAACTTTTCTTTGGGTTACTCCTACAATAGAATTTCACTTTCTATAATCGTTTCATTTGCACCCTATTCCATAACTACACACAGCGGAGCATAGCACTTCACAAGCGTTTATTACCGTCTTCCATCGTCTGCACATTTCACATTGCTGTAGCCTATTGTAATAAACTTCTGTAACCTACTATAATAAACTGAAACTTTTATAAGTAGAATATTCAATGATCATCAAACATTATAAAGCTTAAATTGCTGGCTCTTTGCATCCCAAACACGTTCAAGTCACAAGAAACTAATCGAAATGTATCGTAGTCACCCAATAAATTTGGTGCCCTATCCATAAACCAATGAAAGATAATATTGGTCCCTTTCTTCAATTTATTTTCGCAATTACACCCTATTTAACTTTTCACCAATTTTCTTCCAGGAAACTGGAATATGTAGACAGTAAAGTAGCGGAAAGCGAAGCCGCTTCACAGAAAATAGTTGCTGCACTGAGGTGGCATGCTTACACACTGCAGCCCTTTGTTTACAGGGCAGTTAAGACTATAACACAAATAACATTTGTTAACATTTTTACCCGTTAATATTTTGTTAATATTTTGTATAAGTGGATTTTGTAATTTTGTTAATATTTTTACCCGTTTTTCCTCATTTGCTACTTCAATGATGATTTACCAAATACATAAGACAAATTGCGTATTTTACAACTGGATGTTTTATTTGTATGTACCAAACATGTTTCACCTATTCATGTTAGGTATCTTCAGTTTTCTGTAATATAAAAAACTTATTTGACTATACATATTTTGATAGGAGATCTGTATTATTCTTGGCAGTTCATTCGAATCTCTCTATTTTATTTTCAACTACGTGGCTGTGTTCTGTGTGTAGTGCGCTACAGTATTCCTAAAGTGCAGAGAAATGTTTAAATATGACGTATCAACTGAAAGAAACCTATAGCGTGGCTATAGCGTACATTCAGAACAACACAAGAACACATAGGTGTCTGTGGCTTAGGCATCCATTTCGCTTATGGCAGATGAGCATGTCGAGGAAGGGTAGGGCATTGTCTTTTTCAATCTCCATGGTGAACTGATTTTGAGGTGCTTCGAGAACTCGTCAAGTTTCTCACGTCCGTGGGGCCAAATAACGAACATCAATGTATCGAGAGGAACAACTATTTTAAATAGCGTAGTGTCTAAAGCCATATCCTCAGAATTCTCCATGAAGTGGTTGGCAACAGCTGGAGCTAATGGGCTACCCATTGCAGCGTCTTCGTCTGGTCGTAATACTGGCCGTTTTACAGAAAGTAAGAGTGTATCTAAATGCTCGAACACGTTACTTAACAAAGAACCGGGTCTTTGATAGGCACCTTCGTAAATACCGCCACCACATCAAAAACTCCACCCTCTCCAAGCCGAAGACTGTCAGTTCGGCTGAAAAAATCTATTGAATTTTCAGTACGGTGTTCACAATGTCCTACGAGTGGAACGAGGAGTTGGCCAAGTACTTCACCAGCTTGTATGCTGGTGAACCAATGGTGGGTTCGATAAGGTGGAATGACGTTCCGTCCTTGTCGATCTTCCGTAAGGATAAGCAGTGGGTGGTCTATGAGCCTGTGGGAGAATATTTTTGGTCACATTGTCTTCCACCGGAAAGCGCTTGAGAAGTTCAGATATATTTCTCATTATTCTCGAAGTCGGGTCATTTGAGAGTTTCCGGCAAGTATCTTCGTCCAGTAATGCACAGATCTTTGTATCGTAGGCCATGTATTCCATAATTACGGATGCATTGCCCTTTTCAGCAGGAAGGATCACGATGCTTTCATCGTTGTGGAGTGCTCTCAGACCATTGCGCTCAGATCTGGTCATTTTGGGTGCTGGTAACTTTGCTTTCGTGAGAATACGACTCGTTTCACGCCGTGTTTCATTTGGAAATCTACGGACTGCCTGCTCGACGCCACTTATTGGTTCACAGATAGGAATTTCCCGTGGTGAAGGTGCGAAATTAAGTGCTTTTTTAAGTGCCGACGTTCCATCTGTGTCTATATCTCTCGTCGTCACGTTGATGACGTTGCTTTCTGAGGATCTGTGGTCGGCACCGTGTTGTTGTTGCGAAAGGTGACTGAACTTCCATTTGTGCCTCTCTTTACTTCGTTTCTGCGATGATGTTGTTTGGGAAAGCGTTGCTGCGTCGACCCAGTTCCAGTCAGATGCGAGGCTATAAGAGCACGTCCGTTTGCATCCAGAAGAGGGCGGTCAAGCATGGTGTAAGCAGTCTCTTTAGTAGACCAATAAAGCTCAGTCTTTGATTCGATTTACCCACAACATTATCAATGCGATCGGTCCAATCTATGTTAGTCGTAATTGTAATCCATAAGTATTTGGTTGAACTGACAGTCTTTAGCTCTGTGTGACTTTTTGCGTAGCGGATTCCTTTTAGAACTCATGTGGATGATTTCAGCTTTTAATTACTTAGAATGAATTGCCACTGTTTGTACCATGTAGATATCTAGCCCAAATCATTTCGCAATTGGTTTTGATCACCTGATGACTCTACAATACGGTAAAGGACAGCATCATCTGCAAACAATCTGTGTTGAAGGACATTCAATCGTGGCCATTGTTTGTACGAACGTAAGCAACAGTCGAATCCATTTATAGGAAAATCACGCGAGTTTGGCGCCAGCTCCTTCAGGGGCGCTTCCACGCTCAAGAGAGTACACAAGGAAAGGAGACTGGGCGGAGGGGTAAAGAGGAGGGCGCGACGCGAGGCAGTCACTGGACCACGCTGCGCGTCAGAGGCTGTTTGTTGTGACGCCCCTATTGGAGGCCTCGGCGATGAATTATTCACGCCGGCGTGCCGTGAATATTTGAGGCGATCGCTGTGCGGGCCGGTGACAAAAGCGGCAGCGCGTCTCGGCGCAGCACTTGCGCGGCGCCAAATGGCACCCGCTTTGCTCGGCGTGACTAATTCAGCGGCCGCGTCGCCTCCACACTAGTAGACCAGCACTGCGACGAGAGGCGCGGACGCTCGCTACGGCGTCTGGCTGCGGCGCTCGTCAGCACACGACGTACTCTGACGCACGGCTTCCTTCACGTGTTCACCCGAGACGCTCTGCTCTCCTTGCAAACTAGTACGCGGACCTGTTCAAATCCTCAGTTTTCAGCAATCGAAAAGAACTTGAACGTGATAATTACATCGGCTTGAAGTTGAAACAGGTAATATTTCGAAAGCTTTCTTCGTTTTAACAACGAGAACGTTTCCATCAGGCGGGGGCACCGTTTTAAATACTACTAGCTAGTTCCGTTTCCCTTCTATAGCTCTCCTACAGTGTTTCACTGACGACTCTTAGTATGTTGAGCGGGAAGGCACGCTGATCTGTTTTCAAGAAGGAACCCACTCGGAACCCCAAGGCTTGGGAGCTGGAGTGCGCCTAAGTCGGAGGTGGGTTTGCGTTCCTCTTTCCGTCAATAAACCTGATACGAGTAGCACATCGCGCTGTCTGCATTACGACCGGGCTCGAACGACGTACGAGGTGAGTTTTTTAAGTAAGTACCGTTTTGAAACTAAAAAAAAGACGTGCAAAGATATCTCAATAATTTTATTTTTACATGTAAGCCTGTACCTTAATCTACGCACTGACGCCATTACGGTCTGATTCTTCCTTGTTTACGTTGTGTACTGAGTGTTTAAGATGCCTCCGATAACCGTGAGTCCCGCCGCCTGTCAAGTACGGGCTGTTATAAGATTTCTTAGTGCTAAAGGCCTAAAAGTGATCGATATTCGTCGTGAGATCTGTGCAGTTTACGGAGGAAACATTATGAGTGATGGAATGGTAAGAAAGTGGGTGAGCGCCGGCAGGAGTGTCCAGGCGGTTCTAGGCGCTATATTCTGGAACCGCGCGACCGCTACGGTCGCAGGTTCGAATCCTGTCTCGAGTATGGATGTGTGTGTGTTAGCTTTAAGTAGTTCTAAGTTCTAGGGGACTGATGACCTCAGAAGTTAAGTCCCATAGTGCTCAGAGCCAAAGTGGGTGAGAGCATCTAAATATGGCCACACAAATGTGCATGATGAACAACGGAGTGGGCGTCCTTCCGTCGTTAAAGAAAGTTTGGTGCAGGAACTGGACAATAAGATGAGAGAAAACAGACACTTTTCGATTTCCTCCTTGCGAGATGACTTTCCTAATGTTTCTCGTAGTGTTTTGTATCGTATTGTGACCGAGCACTTGAATTACCGAATATTGTGCGCAAGTTGGGTACCGAAAATGTTGACGGATGTGCACAAAACCAAACGTTTAGACAGTGCATTGACTTTCCTTATGCGGTACCACAACGACGGTGATGATTTATTAAGCCAAATTGTTACGGGCGATGAAACATTGGTGGCCTACGTCACACCAGAATCAAAGCAACAGTCCAGGAAGTTGAGCAAGGGCATCATTTTATTACAAGACAATGCCCGTCCGCATGTGGCGAATCAGACCAAAGATCTCATCACATCTTTTAAATGGGAAACTCTACATCATCCTCAGTACAGCCTCGATCTTGCGCCCAGTGACTACCATCTGTTCCTGCGCTTGAAGAAACACCTGGGCGGTCAGCGTCTTCAAGACGATGACGAAGTCAAAACAGTGGTGATGCAGTGGTTAACAAGTCAGGCGGGAGACTTTTATAAGGAGGGTATTCAAAAACTGGTACAACGTTATGACAAGTGCCTCAGTATCGACTGAAAATATTGTAGAAAAGTAGGTTAAGGTACAGGCTTTCACGTAAAAATAAAATTATTGAGATATCTTAGCACGTATTTTTTCAATTCCAAAACGGTACTTACTTAAAAAACACGCCTCATATCTCCTACGTCAATCGGTGATGCTGAGCCTCTTACGTATGAGCCAATATGTGTGGCTATCTTTGAACTATTTCAATCACTCGCTGCAGTCGAGCAATAGGGTCTCCGCTGACGTTGCAGGCTAGCATACACCATATACCTCGTATTACCTCACAGAAAATAATCAAGAAGTGTTAGATCTGGAGACCGTGCTCGCCATTCAACTTTTCCATCGGTACCAGTCTATTAATTAGGACATGTCTTGTTGAGGTGATTCTGCATCGATAACAAAGTGTGCTGGGGCTCCGTCATGTTTCAGCCATATGTCCACTGGAACATTTAATGGCAGTGTATTCTACAAGGTAGGTAAAACGGCTCTAATAAATGCGATGTAAATCGCAGCTCATGCTCCCAAGTTGCTGACAAGAATAACATACAGAATAATAGAAAACAATATTGACGATGACCATCAGTTTGGCTTTAGGATAGGGAAACGTACCAGAGAGGCAATTCTGACTTTGCAGTTGATAATGGAAGTAAACAAAAATGAAGACGCGTTCATAGGATCCGTCCACCCCTTAGATTACGTCAAATGGTGCAAGATGTTCGAAATTCTGATAAAAATAGGGAAAGACGTGTATTATACAATATCTACAAATGCAAAGAGGATACAATAACAATAAGTTGTTCTACATTCTAAGAAAAATGACACGTAATTATATATGAAGGTAGTATCTGTTCCCGAAAGAACAGATACCATTGACGACCGTGCAGCTTCTCTAGAATGAAACGATAATTAAATCGATAACGATCTCTTTGTTTCCGTCGCTTTTAGTAGCTTCAAAAACTCTTCCACAACCACGCTGGTCTTCGACTTGAAAATCGTCGTTCTTGCAGTGTTGAAACCATTCCGAGCCGTGGCTGACTCATGTTATGTTCGGATTAAACCTTGGTTGCCATTCTGTGTTTAGTCTCCCATAGTTATCGCGATTATGCTGTTATCCTTTCTCTCCGCGAGTGGCAGCAGCGGTGTGTATCGATATTCGCACCTCGTAATATCTTTGACCTGGAACTTATAGTTTCCGGCTGTGCAGTGTGGGACCAGTTGCTCGGTTGGTGTGGAGCAGCGAGGAAATCTCCGCGGCGCGTAGTTTGGCCGGGGGCCGCTGGTAGCGTCTACATGGGGTTGGAGTGTGTGGTGCCGTTCCCATTGCTACGAGGTCCGTGGCTCACCGATCCTGGACACGAAAGTTACGTTTTGACTTAATCTACCAGCAAGTCACGACTGTTCACATGGTGTTGTTCGGATTTCGTTGTCGGCTGTTCCATTCCTGGGAGCAACAACGTCAGTTTTCAAGTTGGCAAATTTTAGCCACCCGCCGGTGGAGTTTAACTGTACTGGGTTATTTTGAATTGATGTGCACCAGCGGAATCTTCTGCCTTGTTGCCATTAACGTTCCGGTTACCTGCCCTGGCCGTTGACGTAAATTCAGGCAGTGTATTTTCCTCATCATGTTGTCGCTGTCCAGCACGGTGTGTAGTTTGACAGCTCAATGTGTAATTGGTTGTGGGCACCAATACTTTCTACGTAGTTCCATTGAACTTCGTGTTGTGTGCTGGTCGGGTGGAGAAAAGTTATCTTGTCAGCGGGTCCGTTGACTGTCTGTCGGTTGGGTTGTCATCGGATCGAGAATGGTTTGGCCCACTGCCTGTCTCACCTAAGCGAGCGTTATTGTTTGAATTCCAAGCCGACGCTGGGAAACTTCTGAGCGCCGTTGGGTGTACTGCCTTTTCTTATTGTCTCTTGTTGTTTTTATTTGTATGGCTTCTAGCCGATTTTTAAATTAAGGTCGTTTTGCCCTTAAAGCGTAAGATTGTTTGGGCCTTCAGTGTGATATAAAGAACTGTTTGAAGGTAAGGCCTTTGGCCTTTTAAAAATTTAATTTTGGTTTGAGTCTTAAGAGATGGGTCTTCAGCCGATCTTTTTAAAAAAATTTAAGTTATATTTCTTTCTTAAGGTGTGAGATTGTGAAATTTGGAGAGGATATGGAGGCCAACAGGAACGGGAAACAACTCTTGGATTTCTGTGCCAGTATGGGATTAGTAATCACAAACTCCTTTTTTAAACATAAGAACATTCACCGGTATACTTGGGAAAGCAGGGGAACCAGATCTGTCATTGACTATATAATAACAGATCAGGAATTCAGGAAGGCTGTGAGGGACACACGTGTATTCAGGGGATTCTTTGATGACACTGATCATTATTTAATCTGCAGTGAAATTGGGATTGTGAGGCCGAAAGTGCAGGAGGTCAGGTCCATATGTAGGAGGATAAGAGTAGAGAAACTTCAGGATAAGGAAATCAGGCACAAGTACATAACAGCGATCTCAGAAAGGTACCAGTTAGTTGAATGTAGTCAATTACAGTCATTGGAAAAGGAATGGACAAGGTACAGGGACACAGTACTAGAAGTGGCTAAAGAATGTCTTGGAACAGTAGTGTGTAAAAGTAGGATGAAGCAAACAGCTTGGTGGAATGATACAGTCAAGGCAGCCTGTAAAAGGAAAAAGAAGGCGTATCAAAAATGGCTACACACCAGAACCCAGGTAGACAGAGAAAGTTATGTTGAAGAAAGAAACAAAGCCAAACAGATAATTGCAGCATCCAAGAAGAAATCGTGGGAAGACTTTGGAAACAGGTTGGAGACTATGGGTCAAGCTGCTGGAAAACCATTCTGGAGTGTAATTAGCAATCTTCGAAAGGGAGGTAAGAAGGAAATGACAAGTATTTTGGACAGGTCAGGAAAACTGCTGGTGAATCCTGTGGATGCCTTGGGCAGATGGAGGGAATATTTTGAAGAGTTGCTCAATGTAGGTGAAAATGCGATCAGTAATGTTTCAGATTTCTAGGTAGAATGGGATAGGAATGATGATGGAAATAGGATCACATTTGAGGAAGTAGAAAAAATGGTCAATAGATTGCAGTGCAATAAAGCGGCTGGAGTGGATGAAATTAAGTCGGAACTCATCAAATACAGTGGAATGTCAGGTCTTAAATGGCTACACAGGATGATTGAAATGGCCTGGGAGTCGGGACAGGTTCCATCAGACTGGACAAAAGCAGTAATCACACCAATCTTTAAACATGGAAACAGAAAAGATTGTAACAACTACAGAGGTATCTCTTTAATCAGCGTTGTGGGTAAAATCTTCTCAGGTATTGTTGAAAGGAAAGTGCGAGTATTAGTTGAGGACCAATTGGTTGAAAATCAGTGTGGGTTTAGGCCTCTTAGAGGTTGTCAGGACCAGATCATTTGCTTACGGCAAATAATGGAGAAGTGTTATGAGTAGAACAGGGAATTGTATCTATGCTTTATAGATCTAGAAAAGGCATATGACCGGGTTCCTAGGAGGAAGTTATTGTCTGTTCTACAAGATTATGGAATAGGAGGCAAACTTTTGCAAGCAATTAAAGGTCTTTACATGGATAGTCAGGCAGCAGTTAGAGTTGACGGTAAATTGAGTTCATGGTTCAGAGTAGTTTCAGGGGTAAGACAAGGCTACAACCTGTCTCCACTGTTGTTCATATTATTTATGGATCATATGTTGAAAACAATAGACTGGCCGGGTGAGATTAAGATATGTGAACACAAAATAAGCAGTCTTGCATATGCGGATGACTTAGTTGTGATGGCAGATTCGATTGAAAGTTTGCAAAGTAATATTTCAGAGCTAGATCAGAAATGTAAGGACTATGGTATGAAGATTAGCATCTCCAAACGAAAGTAACGTCAGTGGGAAAGAAATATAAACGGATTGAGTGCCAAATAGGAGGAACAAAGTTAGAACAGGTGGACGGTTTTAAGTACTTAGGATGCATATTCTCACAGGATGGCAACATAGTGAAAGAACTGGAAGCGAGGTGTAGCAAAGCTAATGCAGTGAGCGCTCAGCTACGATCTACTCTCTTCTGTAAGAAGGAAGTCAGTACCAAGACTAAGTTACCTGTGCACCGTTCAATCTTTCGACCAACTTTGTTGTATGGGAGCGAAAGCTGGGTGGATTCAGGTTACCTTATCAACAAGGTTGAGGTTACGGATATGAAAGTAGCTAAGATGATTGCAGGTACTAGTAGATGGGAACAATGGCAGGAGGGTGTCCACAATGAGGAAATCAAAGAAAAACTGGGAATGAACTCTATAGATGTAGCAGTCAGGGCGAACAGGCTTAGATGGTGGGGTCATGTTACACGCATGGGAGAAGCAAGGTTACCCAAGAGACTCATGGATTCAGCAGTAGAGGGTAGGAGGAGTCGGGTCAGACCGAGGAGAAGGTACCTGGATTCGGTTAAGAATGATTTTGAAGTAATAGGTTTAACATCAGAAGAGGCACCCATGTTAGCACTGAATAGGGGATCATGGAGGAACTGCATAAGAGGAACTATGCTCCAGACTGAACGCTGAAAGGCATAATCAGTCTTAAATGATGATGATGATGATGATGGTGTGAGATTGTTTGGGACTTCAGCCTATTTGAAAGAACTGTTTTAAGATAAAGGCCTTGTGCCTTTTAAATTTTTGAGTTTGGCTTGATTCTTAAGTTATTGGCTTTCAGCCGATTTTAAATTAAAGTGGTCTTGCCCGTAAGGCATGAGGCTGTATGACAAATTCAGCCGGTTATTATGTTCCAAAAATTAATGCTGTATTTCTTTTTAAATTTTCTTGGCTCTTGTAATTTTTGGTCAAATAAATAAATTTGTATGATCAAGTGCAACTGACAGTCGCTCATTTTGGCCCCTTTCCACAATTTAAACTACCTGTCCTGTCCTGCGGGTTTAGCAGGGCGTTTCACAATCCCTGCACGTTCTTTCAGTAAAATATGCCTCACTATAGGTCTTACCCTGCGTTGTATGGGCCTCAGCGGCAGATCATAGTAAAGGAAAAAATTAAAATTTCTCGCCAATGACGTGAACTGGTCTCGTTAGCTGACATATTCAGTTACGAATAAGTTTATAATGCACTCACAGATCTGCAAATATTTTCATGACGTTATGTTTACAAATGCGTAAGCTTATTGTATGACACTTAAGACCTACCACCTGCACCTCCATTTGCCGCTACTGTCATTTGTGGCAAAATGTCGAAAACAATGTTGTAGATCGAATACCTAGCTCTTCGCAGGGACAGTTGTTCTGTTAGTGGCTCATGTGGAGTCGGTTGGAAAATAGAGACATGTTTGGACTGATGCAGCACAGAGAGATGTTTGAGCAGTCGTAAGGAGTAGCATTTCTGTGAAACTTGGTTTAGGATCGTCCGTGGGAACTCTTGTACTGTTAGTGACTCATGTGGAGTCGGTTGGAACAGAGAGACGTATTTGGAAAAACGGACATAATGTCTTATGGGACAACAGCAATCAGTGATTTTATAATGTTACTTAAAATCTGTCTTGATTGCAAATTTTTTTATTCATATGACCGGTTTCGGTTCATTCAGAACCATCTTCAGATCTGATATTTCAGTTACAGGAATAACCCGTCCAAATCCAGCAACTTTCACATGCTACGTCACATATTTGGACTCATGCAGCACAGTGACTTGTTTATGCAGTCATAAGGCGTGGCATTTCTATGAAACTTGGTTTAGGGTCGTCAGACAGTTTGCTCGTTTACCACGGACCACTGTAATTCATGGGAGCCCTTTTATTTACTAGCTACTTTCGTAATCTAGGTTTAGTTTTGCTTGTAATTTTTTCTCGAACTGACAAAGTCTGTGCCGCCGGCCGCTGTGACCGAGCGGTTCTAGGTGCTTCAGTCCGGAACCGCGGTGCTGCTACGGCCGCAGTTTCGAATCCTGCCTCGGGTATGGATGTGTGTGATGCCCTTAGGCTAGTTAGGTTTAAGTAATTCTAAGTCTAGGGGACTGATGACCTCAGATGTTACGTCCCATAGTGATTCGAGCCAACAATCTCACTCTGAAGAGGACAACGATGCCAATGTAAATCCAACTAGCCCTATAATTTATCAGTGTGGACATGATTACTTTTTGTTCTACGGAGATTGCGAAATTTCTGTAAAGTTGCTAAGACATTGTAAATATAATCCCTATTGTAGAGCACGTTCTCTACACGAGGATGCTTCCTACGTGAGAAACGAAATTTGCAATATTTTTTGTGCCAATAGCAGCGGTCAAGGTGTTTCTGTATGGTGTTGAACTGCTGCTTTTTACCATCTTCTCTTAGCTTCTTCAAACTGCATATGGCTTCAGAAATCGTCAACAGGCCCTCCATCTCAGCGTTTGGGTCCCGTTACAGCAACACAGGGAACCCGAGGACAATGGCGCAGCTCAGGTGGAACGCCATCCCGGCGGTAATGTCTCTTTGCGATGGCCGATTCATGGCCCCTGTGCGGGGCGCTGCGATTTCAGGAAACGATAAAGTGGCGGGCGGGCGGGTCCCCAGTCTGTTGCCGCATCGTCAAGCAGGCACGCCCTGACGCTGAGTGCTGGTGCGCCAGACTCTACGTATTTCGGAGGTCAGACTGAGCAAGCTGCCGAAGTTATGCTTGTAAGTAACATTAAGGTTATCCAGGACATTGCTTCCAGAAACCAAATTACGAGTACACAGAGAAAAGTTTTCCTGAAAGTAAATGAAGCTGATGACTCGAAGTTATTTAGTTGGATGGAAATTGTTATACCATGACGAATATAATACAAATAGTGGAGGTATATGGGCATACAATTAAAGAGATAAACGTATTCGATCAAATTCTGGCTTCAGGACAAGGTATCACGTACAGCTGTAGGGGCTAATAAAACTCTGACACCTGTTGTTTTGTCATGACTACAAGCGTCGTGTGACCGTAGCGAGAGCTAGACAGTACAGCGAGAGCTCTTAACCCGATATGAGATTCAAATGGCGAAATGGCTTCCTTGAAGTGAACCATTATCGAAAATATACGTACAAAAAGGTACAGTCGTAAGTTGTTCAGTTTGATGAAATTAACTTCTTACTCTTCCAAAGAGTTCAAAAAATTAGTAGTTCATTCTGGATCCACATCTCTCGTATACACAATAAGAAAAATTGTCCTCTTTATGTGATCAATTGACACTCAAAGTTTGTCGATGTGATTCTGAAAGACCTTGTATAGTCGGTTGGACCTGGCGAAGGATGCCGCTATTGACCTGCCATAGAAGAAGTGTTGGCTATATTTCTTGTATTCAACGGATGGGGCTCGATTACACATCCGTCTGATGCCTTTCTCACTACTTACCATAACCAACGCCACGGACTACCACCGCAATGAGGGGCATAGGACGGCTTCACGCTTGTGTGGGCGACACATGTCTACCAGCCGAGTACGGCACAGTGCCGAAGTGGCGTGTGCCTGATGTATGAAGTCGCTCTGCAGTGTTCAGTAGAGATGGGCAAACTGCTTCATGTTAAGGAACTACCCTACTGGCCATTAAAATTGGTACACCAAGAAGAAATGCAGATGATAAACTGGTATTCATTCTAGAAAGATATTATACTAGAACTGATATGTGATTACATTTTCACGCAATTTGGGTGCATAGATCCTGAGAAATCAGTACCCACAAAAACCACCTATGGCCGCAATAACGGCCTTGATACGCCTGGGCATTGAGTCAAACAGAGCTTGGATGGAGTGTACAGGTACAGCTGCTGTGCAGCTTCAACACGATACCACAGTTCATTAAGAGTAGTGACTGGCATATTGTGACGAGTCACTTGTTCGGCCACCATTGACCAGACGTTTTCAATTGGTGAGAGATCTGAAGAATGTGCTGGCCAGGGCAGCGGTCGAACATTTTCTGTATCCAGAAAGGCGCGTACAGGACCTGCAACATGCGCTTGTGGATTATCCTGCTGAAATGTAGGGTTTCGCAGGGATCGAATGAAGGGTAGAGTTACGGGTCGTAACACATTTGAAATGTAACGTCCACTATTCAAAGTGCCGTCAATACGAACAAGAGGTGACCGAGACGTGTAACCAATGGCACCCCATACCAACACGCCAGGTGATACACCAGTATGGCGATGACGAATACACGCTTCCAATGTGCGATCACCGCGATGACGCCAAACATGGATGCGACCATCATGATACTGTAAACAGAACCTGGATTGATCCGAAAAAATGACGTTTTTCCATTGATGCACCCAGGTTCGTCGTTGAGTACACCATCGCAGGCGCTCCTGTCTGTGATGCAGCGTCAAGGGTAACCGCAACCATGGTGTCCGAGCTGATAGTCCATGCTGCTGCAAACGTCGTCGAACTGTTCGTGCAGATGGTTGTTATCTTGCAAACGTCCCCATCTGCTGACTCAGGGATCGAGACGTGGCTGCACGATCCGTTACAGCCATGCGGATAAGATGTCTGTCATCTCGACTGCTAGTGATACGAGGCCGTTGGGATCCAGCACGGCGTTCCGTATTACCCTCCTGAACCCACCGATTCCATATTCTGCTAACAGTCATTGGATCTCGACCAACGCGACCAGCAATGTTGCTATACGATAAACCGCCTTCGCGATAGGCTACAATCTGACCTTTATCAAAGTCGGAAACGTGATGGTACGCATTTCTCCTCCATACACAAGGCATCACAACAACATTTCACCAGGCAACGCCGGTCAACTGCTGTTTGTGTATGAGAAATCGGTTCGAAACTGTGGTGTCACCGCCAGACACCACACTTGCTAGGTGGTAGCCTTTTAAATCGGCCGCGGTCCGCTAGTATAGACGGACCCGCGTGTCGCCACTGTCGGTAATTGCAGAGCGAGCGCCGCCACACGGTAGGTCTAGAGAGACTTACTAGCACTCGCCCAGTTGTACAGCCGACTTTGCAAGGAACGGTTCACTGACAAATACGCTCTCATTTGCCGAGACGATAGTTAGCATAGCCTTCAGCTACAATTGCTACGACCTAGCAAGGCGCCGTATTCAATTGATATTGAGATTCTATTAATGTATCATCAAGAGCGATGTTCTACAAATGTGGATTAAAGTTAAGTATTCCAGAAGCTACGTACTTTTCTTTATAGCATTCATAACGTATCCTGTTTCAGACCTCACGCCAGCCTGCGTGAGTTTAAGCGCGTGCCTTTCGGCTTCCTCTCCTTGTGTCTAGGCTGTCTTGTCTAGACACAACAGAAACTTTCCTCATATCAGCACGTTTTAGGTACGCCACCGGCGCCAACCTTGTATGAATACTCTGAAAAGCTAATCATTTGCATATCACAGCATCTTCTTCCTGTCAGTTAAATTTTGCATCTGTAGCACGTCATCTTCGTGGTGTAGCAGTTTTAATGGCCAGTGGTGTAGTTCTCTAGTGACCGGCCTTTTTTGGAAACCAGGCTTTCTTACTCGTTCTCCGTTTCGTACTTCACCTAGTTTGTATAGTTCCGAATGCGTTTTAAAAAGTCAAACTGCAAAGTTAGAAGTATTGTACCATGTAACAGACACGTTTTTTCAATCATAATTCATGCAATGTTTCTAATTAAAAATTTATCTTGAAAAATTGTAGCTTAATGAGACACCCGAAATCTTAAAAAATCTAATAATTATAATAGTAATAATGATAGACCTGTGTTTTAGTAAGCGTTAGTTTGCAGTTGCTCCAAACGACGAGAAGCTAAGCACTGTTATCTTTACGCTGTCCTAAGCAGATGTACACACATCAAAAATGTTTTGCATCACCTCGGTTACGAGAGTACCGGAACCTGTACAGAAAACTGGAATAGAGATCAACATAAAAGTCATTTCCGCCCTTTCTATTTCTCATGAAAACACACATTGCATGTTGTACCACCATACAGCGAGTCCTTCGGAGGTGGTGGACCAGATTGCTGTACACACCGGTACCTCTAATACCCAGTAGCACGTCTTCTTGCCTTGAGGCATGCATGTATTCGTCGTGGCATACTATCCACAAATTCATCAACCCACTGTTGGTTCTGATTGTCGCACACCTCGACAGCGATTTGACATGGATCCCTCAGAGTGGTTGATGGGTCACGTTGTCCATAAACAGCCCTTTTCAATGTATCCCAGGCATGTTCTACAGGGTTCATGTCTGGAGAACATTCTGGACACTCTAGTCGAGCGTCCGCAGCTGCTGGACTAATGTCGCGTTCTCGCTTCCCGAACACGGGGCCCGGGTTCGATTCCCCGCGGTGTCAGGGATTTTTACCTGCCTGGAGATGACTGGATGTTTGTGTTGTCCTCATCATTTCATCATCATTCCTGAAAGTGGCGAGATTGGACTGAGCAAAGGTTGGGAATTTGTACGGGCGCTGATAACCGCGCAGTTGAGCGCCCCACTAACCAAACATCATCGTCATCTAGTAGAGCGATGTCGTTATCCTGAAGGAAGTCATGCACAAGATGTGTACGATGGATTGTCGTCCGTGAAGACGAATGACTCACCAATGTTTTTCCGATATGGTTGCACAATCGGTCGGAGGATGGCATTCACGGATCGTACAGCCGTTACGGCGCCTTCCATGACCGCAAACGACGTACGTCGGCCCCACACAATGCCACCCCAAAATAACAGGGAACCTTCACCTTGCTGCATTCGCTGGAAAGTAAGACTAAAGCGTTCTGCCTGACCGTGTTGCCTCCAAACACCTCTCCGACGACTGTCTGGTTGAAGGCATATACGACACTCATCGGTGAAGTGAACGTGATGCGCTCCATTCGGCATATTGTTGACCCAATGTGTACCACGCTGCCTGGTGTCGTGGTTGCAAAGGTGGATCTCGCCATGGAAGTCGGGAGTGAAGCTGCCCCTCATGCAGCCTATTGCGCACAGTTGGAGTCATAACACGACGTCCTGTGACTGCACGAAAAGCAGAAGTCAACATAGTGGCGTTGCTGTCAGGGTTCCTCCGAGACATAAGCCGTAGGTAGCAGTCATCCACTGCAGTAGTAGCCCTTGGGCGGCCTGAGCGAGGCATGTCATTGACAGTTCCTGTCTCTCTGTATCTCCTCCATGTCCAAACAATAAACCTTTGATTCACTCCGACACGCCTGGACACTTCCCTTGTTGAGAGCCCTTCCCAGCACAAAGTAACAATGCGGACGCGATCGAACCGCGGTATTGACCGTCTAGGCATGGTTGAGCTACAGACAACACGAGCCATGTACCTCCTTCGTGGTGGAATGACTGGAACTGATCGGCTGTCGGACCCCCTCCGTCTAATAGGCGCTGCTCATGCGTGGTTGTTTACGTCTCTGGGCAGGTTTAGCGGTATCTCTGAACAGTCAAAGGGACTGTGTCTGCGATACAACATCCACAGTCAACGTCTATCTTCAGGAGTTCTGGGAACTAGGGTGATGCGGAACTTTTTTTGATGTGTGTATTTATCACGTACAAACACCAGCCTCCGTGGCCGAGTTCACTAACGCACGCACACCTGTGTCAGTTTGAATCCTGGTGGTTGATGTAATTTTCACCACCAATATTTGGCCGGAAAGTGGAGTAGAGGCAGTAGCATAAAGTTTCTGATCACCAGTCTTTGCCGTGATCTCCTCGATGGAATTCTAAATCTCTCATCAGTGTCCCATGAAGTGATGGTGATCCGTATGTCGGATGTGGACGTTAAAATTTTTATTCAAAAAAAGTAAGCTGTGTAGCGGCATCAGGTTTGACCATCTCCCTTCAGTAATTGTTCAAAAATGTCTCTGAGCCCTATGGGACTTAACTTCTGAGGTCATCAGTCCCCTAGAGCTTAGAACTACTTAAACCTAACTAACCTAAGGACATCACAAACATCCATGCCCGAGGCAGGATTCGAACCTGCGACCGTAGCGGTCGAGCGGTTCCAGACTGTTGCTCCTAGAACTGCTCGGCCACTCTGGCCGGCCTCAGTAATTGTCATACAACACAAACATAACAATAAATTATACAGTCATCCATTACACTCACCTACAGTCCACAAACACACATGCGACACAAATCTCACATATCCTCAAAAAAAGAGCCAGCGTATGTGGAGAACACTCTTTGCCAAGCGGTTGAACCCTTCCCGTGGGATATCCCACCCAACAATATCATACGACGGTTAAAATTTAGATTTACGTATAAATTAAGTTCTGTATATGTTATATAATTATTGCAAAATTTTAAACAATCGATTGTGGACGCTGAGCAGCGTACGTGAAGGACCATAATTCGAGATTTCGAGAACGGTTTCGAAATTTAACGAGTGCAGGTGACCGCAGTGAAGGAAAGGAACGACAAATCGGTACAGAAGGATAAACTGTGAAACTGGGACATTGAACGAGTGACCACCAGATAAACAACGAGACCAAGGCGGAATCGAGGTTGAACGAGCGGAACAGTGAATGGTGAATGGTCTTTCCGTTCACTTTAGTGAATACTTTTCTGGTCCCGTTCCTTCGCGAACGACCCACTTCAACAAGTACGCTCCATAGCTGTCGTGTCGTAGGTAACCAGCTGCACGTTTGCAAGTAGTATCTGCGCGATCTCTGTAAAAGTGGGATGTTCCTACACATAGCTCGCTTCAGAAACCGTCGTTGATATCTGTAACTACCGCTTGTGCGTCAGGTTCTTGTTTTTTTTTTTTTCTTTTCTTTTTCTTTTCTTTAGCATTTTGCACTCATAAACAGTTTGATGATACCAGAGATAAAGAGAGTTTGAGTACTGTAAAAGATAAGAACTCGTGTTTTCGACTGAGGAAAAATACAAGTAATCTAGTGAATCAGGAAATATGAAAGTCAATGTGCTCGGCTTTTGTTTGTTTACAGTATTATTACGTAAAAGGAGAGAAGAGAATTCAATAGCTTATGACTCTCTCGCTCCTTAGAATTTACACACTTTTATAAAATAGGCAATGGAACAACGTCTGGTCTGAGACGAATCCGTGGGCATACTTTCCGTCTTACAGTCGGTCTCACACGTTGAAATCATATAAAGCACCTTGATGAAAGCGATATACTGTTACTAATTCAATGACAAAGGTTTGTAATTTTAGTACATTTATTTGAACCCACAGAAAGTTTTAAATGTATATGGTATGAATAATTATTCATATACCGACTTGAGAACGCCTCCATTTGCTGAAGGTCTGTCTAATATCTCATAGAGCAGTTAACGCTCACAAAACGTCCCCCATACTTGAATAAACTATTTAAACTGTTTAAAATATTCGAAATCCAAAATGGTGGACTTATTGTCACTCACAGCACCATACGCGTACCTCTGACTACGACGCAGATATAACTGTTCTCGCTATATTGTTTCCTCACAAGCTGTGTAAAGCATTCTCTCACTAATGCATACCAGTACATAAATAATTATTTAGTGAAATATGTTAATAACATCATACTACTGTCTACAGTCATTAAACACAAATTTAAAAAAAAAACATGATAGTAGCCACAACAAAGAAAAGGAACAATATTATTATAACGAATAAATGTGCACGTTAGTCCGGACAGTCTTCTTCCTGCTGCTTTCTTCGGCCACAGGAAGTTTTTCCAAATCATACACAATTTTAAATTATGTTAGTTGGGCAGGTAAAAGTACAATAGCGCGAAATTCACTTAACGGTCAAAATAAAGACTGTCTTAATACCTTATTCTAAAACTATTCTAACTCTATTGCATGCTTTTGCTTCTGTAGTAACCTACGAATTATTTTTCAAAATTGTTTATTACAAATACGTCTAGTCTCCGGTTTCTGAAGAGTGTGTGTGATACACAGGTGCTGAGGTCAAATGAAAGGATTCTCAATGGTATTAATTTGAGCCTTCGTTGTTGCATGATTACGGAAATTGTTATTAATTTACAAAGATCCAGCATATTTTGTGTGTGCGTAGCATCTACAGTAGAAGCATTGCAGATGCGGTATTTGAACCATAAACGTCGTCTTTCAACGAGACTCAAGAGGATATACTGGACTTCAAAAACAATAATAAATATTTTAAGAGATGAAGGTGTCGACTAATTTGAATGAAACATTCCATATAACACATTTCAGATTTTGATCAGTTACTGAAAATCAGCTGGTTACAAAGATAACGTTTTATTTCTCATGTTGGTAATAAACTTTCTAAGGCTTTATTTGTAGATTTTCGTTTAGATGAAGAAATTCAAGTATTAAAGTTGTGCTTCATTTTACAAAATTGAATTTTAAAACTGTGACTGTGATTGTAATTTGTTGATCAAGTGTACCGTATAATTTAAGATACCGCATGTATTTATAAATGTTGATTGTGGCGTTATGTTATATGTGTACGGGTTTTGTAATGGAAACTCTGCTGCTGCTTGTAGATAATACGATACACGACTTCCTAAACACGGAGCACCAGATTCAGGAGTGTTTACTCGTGCTTTCAATGAAGTGCATGAGACTGGCGCAGTGCCCTAACAATTTCAACTTGCATATGGACAGAGGGTGGATGAAGTGGAGAATATTGTTTAGTTACTAGAACGTAGTGCTTTACGAAGTACGAGCAGAATCTCTGAACGTATTGGCGTTCCACTTAACATGAATGCAGTGGACATTACGTACATACGATCTTTAAACTTATAATTTATGGTGAATTCAACTCCTTTGAGTAGGATACAGGGGTAGAGACTGGAATTTTGTCGTTGGTTGATTGCAAATTGTCGAGTAATACCGATAATGCCGTTTACTGATGGCGCAACTTTCACTCGTGACGGCAACAGTAACACTCGTATCTCACATCTGTGGTCCTGCGGAAACCCACGTGCATCTATGGAGACATTTTCAAGACCACTTCTCGGTAAATGTGTGGTGTGGAACAACAGACTGTCAGTTGATTGGAACGTATTGTGTTACCGCACCGTTTTAAGGGCCCTGTTATCTGGACTTCCTTGGAAATGAGCTTCCAATGTCACTGGAAGAAGTTTTTTGGCTACAAAGTAAGATACTTTCTTCCAGCACGACAAGGCCGATCACATACTAATCTTTATATGGCACATCATCTAAATCTGACATTCCTTGGAAGAAGGATTTGGAGCTATGGTCACATTTTTTGCCACCTAGGTCTCCGAGCCTTACCATTTTAGATTGTAGCTCGGGGGACTGGTTGAAAGGCGAAACCTACAAAGGAAACGTAAACAAAGGAGTTGTATTGAACGTTCGGATTACGAAAAGTGTTGCTGTCATAAAAAAATGCCAAGATAACGCGAGAAGAGTCGCTTGTGGTGATAGGAGAATTCTGAAATGTGTTGTAGTCGGATGAGGAATTTGTGGTGTCACCGCAAGGCGCCACACTTACTAGGTTGTAGGCTTCAGATCGGCCGCGGTCCGTCAGTACAAATGGTTCAAATGTATCTGAGCACTATAGGACTTAGTGATTTCCCTAAATCACTGCAGGCAAATGCCGGGATGTTTCCTCTGAAAGGGCACGGCCGACTTCCTTCCCCATCCTTCCCTAATCCGATGAGACCGATGACCACACTGTCTGGTCTCCTTCCCCAAACCAACCAACCAACCACTATAGGACTTAACATCTGAGGTCATCAATCCCCTAGAACCTAACTAACCTAAGGACGTCACACACATCCATGCCCGAGGCAGGATTCGAACCTGCGACCGTAGCAACAGCGCGGTTCCAGACTGAAGCGCCTAGAACCGGTCGGCCACACCGCCGCCAGTACACATCGGACCCGCGAGTCGCCACTAGCAGACCGAGCGCCGCCACTCGGCTGGTCTTAACAAGACAAGCTAGCGCACTGCCCGGTTCTACAGTCGACTTGTTATAGCTTCAGAGATCTCATTTGCAGAGACGCTAGTTAGCATAGCCTTCAGCTAAGTCAGTCGGTACTACCTAGCCGGGCGCCACATACAGTTTATGCATTGACAATTGATCTATATGTGTGAAGCAATCAGAATGATGAAGAAGTATTCGCAGTTCACTCTATAACTGTTCTTGTAAATGTTATTGTACAAAGTCAAGATTGACGTTCACTACTGATGCTGAATTAAAGCTACATATTTAATTGTATTCCTGTCTACTAACTTTCTAATCACCTAAGATGTTCCAGATACATCCCGTCAAGTATAGTTCATTGATCCTCACGTCAGCCTACGTGATCAACGTGTGCAATTAATGGCCACACCTCGTCATCAAACTAAGAGTCAAATTGAGCGACTCAGCCGGGCCCATAGTTCCGCCCCATACATAACAGAATTTTTAAAAGTAAACCTTGAACTTAATGATTTAACTTTGATTAACATCTTATGTATTTGTTTGAGATAAATCCTAGCATAATATTCTGGTTGATCAGCGTAACTTCAGAAACTGAAGACTTTGAGGATGACTAATATTTCCTTTGGTCTTAATTCTTTTAATTACTTTCTCGAAAGACGCTGCAAAAGGTTCTAATTGAAGTACAAATTGTCCATTGCGTTAGTTACAAATTTCTCCAATCTGATTAGAACCAAGGCACTTCTTGCTTTGGTAAAATCAAGCTATATTTGTACCTTGTCAGTGCGCTATTCGTGTGAATATGGGCGCGAATATACCGTTCACCTAGAAATCACTCAAGAATTCGCGACCTTTTGCCTATCAGGTGGCTGGACGTTGCAGATAGCAGACGCAGAGCGAATACGAATGTAGTGTTGTTGCGTACAACAGAAACCCTGGCGCCGCTACTTTCTCAGTGCGGTATCAGCTTCCTTCCTTTCCTCTGTAGTTCTGCAAGTAAGATGAGTCTGAGAACAGTGGTGCTGCGGTCGCTTCCCACTCGTCGACTCAAGGCTTCCTACTGAAGAGAACAGGATTGTAAATATACTCGTGATTTAGTACAGAAATTGAGCGCTCGATCTTTCTGTTGTAAATTAGCACTGACAGGACGGAATGAGTGACTGCGGTATCTGATGGCCTCTAACGAACCTGTGATTTGCGAGACAGCGGAGGGTATAAGAAGAAAATTAAGTGACGCAGAGTATATGATCGCAAACGTGCTCCATCAGAGGAACAGCGATGTCTGGGGAAAGTTCGATGCTGCAGATGACAAGAGAAAAAAAATGTAACCTTGTTTATTGCATCTACGCATCATGAAAACGTATGTGCTGAGCCAATCGAAAGGGGGCAGAGAGCAACGTCACTTATGTCAGTGCGACCAGAAAGCGCTATAATTGTGTGTTCTTTTGGTAATAACAACTTGAATTTATGAGCTAATAGCGAATTGTGTTGCTTACCATTAATTTGTGTAACTTTTTTTGAAGATGACTGCAAATTTCTTTTAGTAATGAATCACCATTTAAGGAATACATTTCATTTTAAAGAATACATTTCATCCTCATGTCATGTTTTATTGTATTGTCATTACTGACACGGTACTTTGACGAAGCGGCAATCCAGCGAGCCCTACTTTATACTTGCAAACTGGAGTACTCGCTCTCCTTTCTACGGTAGTATAGTCCATCTGTACCCGACAACAGAATCTAGTGAACGGGTTTTCCGTTATATGAACAGCAGCAAAGACTCGCAAGTCGAGTCTCCGAGAATACTGGGACGGCGAGCTCTGAGTGACGTCATAGGTTCCGAGTTTAAAGGGAGTATACACAGCTCATTTCTGACCTCAACCCTACCTCTTCGATACGCAATCATTAACTGTGCCGCATACGTGACTCGGTACTGTAGATATATGTCCAGTTCGCGGACCTGTCCAGTACCTGACAGCCGAAACAGGAACTCAACGAGACAATCTGCGAGCACATCACAGGCTGGGACTATGCAAGGCCCCACGTACGTGCCCGAACACAGCGCAGACCGTGCTTAATCGTACAGAGCGAAACTTCGCGATCCAGTTCTTCGCGCGCGCCGTTTCTTTGCGATACGAGACATTAGCGACGACTCACTACAGCTGCTTCTAGAACCAGTGCTCGCCGTGACACACTTGCCGGCCACACGCACCAACTTCCGAGTTTGCGGCCCGTGACGGTACCGGAACGGTGGCTTCCTCATCGTATCTGCAGGTGGCTCAAACTGTTACCTCCTCCTTACATCGTTATTTCTCTCTCTCTCTCTCTCTCTCTATCTATCTATCTCTCTCTCTCTCTCCCTCCACACTGTCATTCCTACGGCATAGGTTGGATGAAGGGAAGAAGGTTAGGTTATAACGTCATGTCGAGCATGGGATGCTACACCTCAATGTGTGTATGTGCGTTCGTTCATGTGTGTGTGTGTGTGTGTGTGTTTGTGTTTGTGTGTGTGTGTGTGTGTGTGTGTGTGTGTGTGTGTGTGTGTGTGGAGTTTACTGCCGCTAACGAAGAGGTTATAAACACCCTTATGCTCATTCAAACGAACGAATGTTGAGAAAACCCCTAAAATTGTTGCACACAGTGAGGAGAAAATCTATAGAATGACACTCATTAACTCACACCCACCTCACTCGAAATGACCACACAGTCACTCTATCTCACATGCGCTAAGACAAGGGAGAAAGAGCAAGAGGTGTTACACATCAGATTAAAACGGAAGTAAAACGACAGAGAAACAAGAAAATGTCACTGCTGGCTACGTACAAAACACATAGGTGAGCCAGTCACACTGTTAACACATTTAATCCCTCTCCCTAATATCTTGGGGAAAATGTTGAACAGTTCACAAAGCTTTAAAACTGTAACCGCATTCGTTTGAAGTTAACTAAAATATAGGGCAGATCAGTCGGCAAATCCGCCGTGGCCTGCTGGTCGGAAAATAAAACACAATCGAATAAAATGTGTCGCACAGTGATCTGTACGCACCACACATTGGAGGATCCTCTTGCCGGAGCTAGAAATTACGCGTCATAGAGCTGTGGCCTATATGAAGATGAGTACGGGAGACCTCGTCCCGTCGACATAGCTGGAAGGGAGCACGTCAGGGCAGCTTATTGTCCGTCACTTCCAGCCTCTCATCCTCCCACCGGCGCAAAACTCAATATCTCAACAGCGAGGCTATTGTCTGTAAGCGGATGGCACGCTGAAATAACTGAGGACCACGACACGTGTCCTTGGCTGCTAGATCTGCCCTTTCGTTCCTCGCAATCCCCATGTGGCCTGGTACCCAGCAGAAAGACACCAACTTCCCCAGTCGTTGTAGTTGGCATCCTGGATATTCTGGATCACTTTATCTTCTGGCTACAAACGTTGTAGAGATTTAATGGCACTCAGAAAACAGGACAAGAAAACCAGCCAGGGTAGCCGAGAGCGCTAACGCGCTGCTTCCTGGACTCGTGTAGCCATGCTGGACCCGGATCAAATCCGAACGGTGGATTAACGACGAAGGAAGATGTGCCGGCCGGCCTGGATGTGGCTTTTAGGCGGTTTTCCACATCCCGCTAGGTGAATACCTGGCCGGACCCCATTTTCCGCCTGAGTTACACGGCTCGCAGACATCTGAACACATTCGCATTATTCCATGGATTACACTCGATGCAGGCAGTTGGGGTGGGTACACTAATTCCGTGCCGGGGGGGGGGGGGGGGAGTGGCAGGAAGGGCATCTGGCCATCCCTTAACCATTAACATGCCAAATCTGATTAACGATGACGGGACACGGCTCAAGTGATAGATAGATAGAGAATAGGACAAGAAATAGCACTAGAAGAAAGTCTCCTCTGCTCTAGTGCCCGCAAGATCGCATATGATTCATCGCCAAAGGCGGTAAGGTCTTGAGGTAACTGTATCTTGAGGATCCGGGAAAACAACAGATCAACCAATAGAGTCCACCATTTAAACCCATCCGTAAAGACAGCTACTTAGTTTTGGTGCTCATATAAAACGTCAGAAAACATTGCATTAAAAACGGAAGCGGGAGTGCAATTTCTCCTATACAGCACCGAAGCTAAAATTACACTGGGCCTCTGCAGTAACTACGTTGACAGGCGATTAAAACCTTGGATTTGGGTTTGGACATGCTCCACAACGGGTGACTCTAGCATACGTTGTACGCAGATCCCAAATAGCATTGTTGCTCGTGGACGGTTGGAGAAAAGGCTTTCCAAAGGAAGACGTGCTACACTACGGTATGTGGGTGAAGTCGGAGCTCCGAGGATCCTACAAACCTCATCCACCATGTGGAGCTGCCGCCGGATGGCGAGTGATGGTTCCCCAGCCTCAGCATAGAGGTTGCATATGGGGGTGATCATGTAACCACTTGTGGTCACCCTAAACCCCTCTAAGTGAACAGCGTCAATAATCTTCAGGGAAGAAGGCCTCGCTGACCCACACCTTGTGCATCTTTAGACTGGCTGTAAACGCAGAAAAGCCCTATAGAACTGGAGCAGGCGCTCCCTATCTGCTCCCCAAGACTTGTGGCTATGGTACTTTCTAATATTCAGCGCCTTCTGGGCTCTGTCTTTCAGGTCCCTCAGGTACGGCAAACACGATAATTTGGAGTCAAAGATAAGGCCCAGAAATCTCACTGAGTCTCTAGAATGTAGAATCATGTCCCTCAGATGCAAGTCAGAAGAAAGAAAAGTACGACGAGAATGATTAAAATGAGCGCACACACACTTATCTGCAGAAAACTGAAAACCTATCTTTGCAGCCAACTCCTCTAATCTCTCACTGTAAGATGCAACTGACGTGTTGCAGTTGCAACACTGAAAGGGACACAAAACAGCAAAATCGCCCAAAAATAAGAAGCACTCTGTACCATCGACGTGATACTGTTGACGGCCGTGGCAAAGATGGTAGCACTTAAAACACTGCCCTGAGGAATACTATTCTCCTACTCAAAACAATACGACAGCACGTCGCCAGCTCGAGACCTAAATCAGAGCTTAGACGGGAAGGACCATAAAAAGGGGAGCCGGCCCTAAAGTCCCACCGATGGATTTGCAAGAGAATATTCTGCTTCCAAGTAGTGTCGTACGCCTCACTGAGGTCGAAAACTATATTGAGACAGCGATGTTTACGTAGGAAAGATTCTTGACAGTACACGGAAGCCAGCAGGGCAGCTAAGGAGTTGTCTGGTCCCTAACAACCAGACCAGACAACGAATCTGTCCTACACAGCTCGTTAAAGCGACGCTCCAGTATCTACTGGGACATGTGCAGTACTTCCTGGTTTGAGGAGTTATCAGAACTAGCTCTCTCGACGAGTCGGGGAAGTTGTCTGTCTGCCAGATGCGATTAAAGCTTCCGAGGAGGATTTCCTGAAAATTGTCGAATATGTTGTCCTGATTTGGTCTTGGACAGGTGTAGTGTCATGACTATCAAACGGTGCAAATTCCTGCTCCCACATGGAGAAAGGGCGGATGTAAGACTCAGAATTGGTGGATCTGAGGTCCAATTTGCCCCTCCCTACAGTGGCATGGTAGCAGCGAAACACTGGACCCCAGCTGTAATTAGCACTAATCTTTGCAAAATGCTCTGCCATTGTCTGAGCAGCGTCTCCGTGCGTTGTTTGGGGACACACCTGACTCTGCACAGCTGCTGTTGCAAAACGGCTGTGTACATCAGATTCTCTGGATGGCTTCCCACACTTCCCACACTTCTTCTGATCACTCGCATGATGTGGTCCACCCGTTCCTGGACGCTGTCGCAGTGTTCAAACACAGCGTCCCGTGGGCCCTGCTGACCATCCATTTCGGTAGCTTCTTTTCAACCAATCCTCCATCCATGAGATGAATGCGGTTTGAGAAGCGGTCACTGGAACGAATATCGTCAATGATTTCCCACTGAACAGACCGTGTGAGAGCTGGAGAGAAGAAAGAGAGGTCGATGGCTGAGAATGGTGTTGTACCAGCACAGAGAGGATTGAGAGTGCCTGAGTTGAGATTGCATAACTCGTGAAACGTCACGAGGATCTCCAAAATCAGACCCAAAATCAAGCAGATATCGAATCCCAAGGTATATGCTGGGCATTGAGGTCTCTGAGTAAGAAAAATGATCGGGGCAGTTGTTCAATGCGAGCGGATAGAACCTCAGAGTCAATCGCATCGTGTGGTGGTGAACAAACAGTGATACTCTGACGGATACGAACTGCAATTGCAACCGCCTGCAGATCGGTAGCACGATATTCACAAACAAAACGACCCATCCCTTGGCTCTTTCCCCAGTTAGGTCATCCTTGCGATAGCCACTTAGAACAGGGACATCAGACGCTTTATGATGCGTTTCCTGCAAAACAAAAGCACTTGTTCTAGCAGTTCCAGTTCCTCCACATGTGTACTGAACCCATTAATGTTCCACTGTATGATGGGAGCCATCTATCACGGGGGTAGCACTTTCATTCTGACTTTCTGCGGAGGGGAGCCTGCAATGGGTGGAGGCTCAGTGCTGGGACGAGATGATCGTCCCAGTCTTACATCAAGGTCCATCGCCTCAAAAGAAGAATCGAGAGAGACGTCAGAGGGATTGACGTCTACATCGCTGGACTGTTTACTTCCCGATTCCACCTGTTGTTGACGTTTTGCTTCTGAGTTTTTGTTCTGAGTAGGCTTCGGAGACGCAACCATGGCTGTGCTTGTGGCAGCACTAGATGGTGTACCAGATTGAGCCTTTGGAGGGGCAGGGAGCTCCACAGTGTTAGCAACCATGGCCTTTTCTGAAGGTCTGTGGGGAGCGACAGGCTTCGAAATGAATGCAGCAGTACAAGTGCATGGACAAACGCAAGTACTAGTGCTGACGCTAACAACCACCGTTTGTGTAGCAGCATTGGGTTTCTGCACTAGCTATTGAACAGTTGTAGTAAAGGGGGTAGTGACCAGTGGGGAGAGCATGGCTTGATAGATCTTTTTGGTCTCATTATATGGAAATCGCTTCATATTTTTAAGCTCTTGTATCTTCCGTTCTTATGAATACACGCTGCAGTCCCAACTCCAGACAGGGTGAATTGCAGAGCAATTCACACTTCAGCGGAGACGAACTAGGGACACCTTCATGGGCGGCCAAGCAACATATCCAAGAGCAGTATGCCCAAAGAGCTGGCATTTGAAATAGTTCATTGGGCTGGGGAATAAGGCTGCAATCTTAGGCAAAAGAAACCTATATGAAAATACTTAGCAAGTGTCGTGCCATCAAACGTCAAAATCGAGAATCGGACTTTACGAGTTCCCCATCTACCTTCTTCATGATAATTTACAAGTCGATTATAACTTCCGGAGCCCACTCATCTTTCAGTTCGTCCTTGGGAATGACCACCAATCCCTACACGTCACAGTACCTGTGCTGTAATTGAAAATGGTGTGCAGCTCAGTTTCGATGGAATATTCCCCAAGGCATTGCACTTTCTGTAGGTTCTTAACTTGTTGGAAGCTAGATGTTTCCATCAATCGTGCCCCATTATGTAATCGCTTAACTGATTTTTAAAGTGCCAGTAATGCTTTCTAATCCTTTTTGAATACAGAAAGACGAAACTTTCTCGAAGCTGCCCTCTTTTCATTTTTACTATTAAAAACACTCTTGACTACCAGCATGTGTTCTGCTACTAGACCCGAAATTTTTAAATTTTATTCCTGAATCAGGAGGACTGGTTGTATGAGCTCTCTCATTTGACTGGAAGTTAGTACCTACCAGCGGCCCACTCTTTCTGTTGGGAGGAGAAGCAGATAATTTAGAAGGTCATCTCGTTCCACCGAGCAGCTATCGAAATAGAAGTCCACCTAGACAGAGCTCCGTGTGCCTATGTAAATTATATGCAATCGAGGTGCGGTAGGATCCCCAGAGATTTCCCGCTAACGACTGCCCCACCTCAACAACCATGGTCTCATCAGTACGCAGCACACCTTGAGTTTGAGGGTCTTTTTATAGAGGTTTTTTACCATTCTTGTTATCCGGGCGGTCAAACCAAGAACCCCGTTCCCTGTGACAGACAACGTTCCACCTCTGCGCCGTATGGTGCTCGCTGAAACATACCCAGAGTTCAAAGTGACAGGGGACTGGAGGCACTTACCAGTCCCCAGCTCAGGAACCTCAGGGTCGCCAAGCCCGTACCCAGCAAACGAAAGCTGAGCTCCTGAGGGCACACCCGCAAGCCATGGAGACCAAATAATAAACATTTATAATTATCTGAATAACAAAAAATGAATTCATCAATGCTAAAAATTAAATCAGGAACTTGGATAATTAATATGTGTGCAGACTTGCTTATCAGTTTTAAGGGTGATGGGAGGTAAGACGAGAGATGACAGACAATAATCATACACAAGTATAGAAATATTTCCATGAGTTACTAATTTTCGAAAAGGTTGCGATTTCAGTTAAAACCAAGTCTTTGCATGAAAATGAAAGCACAGGGACACACCTACAAGACGATGTTGCCCGGTTGAAGGCGTGTGACAGCTTAACGTTACTGAATAGTACATCCAAAACTCACACAAAGATGACACTGATTTGGTCTGTCGACTAGTTTCCTTTCTGGAGCAGAGGTTTTAAATGGCATCCAAAGGCGGCTTGCGGATTTCACGTTTGGATCGCCTTGAGAGGTCATCACGCGTTTCGGCGATAGGTAATGCTTGTTTCGGACCACATCGACTTACAGTTTAGGTGTAATGCTGTGGCAGTGTTTCTGAGTGCTAGAACTTGAGAACTTTAGGGAAGGCTGCCGGTTTTCGACTTCAAACCGTTTAAACAGCTCGTTGCTAACCATAATGCAACTTTATTAACAGATAACACAATGATAGCTCGAAAGTACAGCCCCGAGTGATGCATTAAGCCATCCGCGCTGCCAAACAGGTAACAATGAGTGCTCCGCCGACGTAGTGTCATCGCCTGATGGAATCTCTTCCTCGCTCGCCTTCGTTTCCTTGTGTTCAACTTTGCTGAGATTTTTTTCTGTTGACCGGGTAATTACTGTCGGCTTAGTAAATTTTAAAATTTAAACAGCTTCGTCACTCATTTCGGTGTTACCGCATTAATAGGTTAAATGAGCTCGCCGTATTAGTAACTGAGTACTTTACTTAATAAATCTGGTTTTTTGCGTTTGTCTACCACTCTTATTTATGTAGCATTAAATCTTCTAACCTGTCCATCATTTTTGTTAGCAGAGTCATCATAATCATAGTGATAAGGCGCGAGGAAAAGGTTAATTACCCAGAAAATAAGAGAGGAACGTGATGTCTGGCTCATAGTGAAGACATGAATGAATAAGAGATGTTATTAGAAATAGAGTAACGGTTGAAATGGGGAAGGATGGGAAAGGTGTTTGTCTGTGTCCTTGTCAGAGGAACCACGCAGTAATTTGCGTTTGTCGATTTAAGGAAACCAATGAAAACATAAATTGAGATGACCAAATAGGAAAATGAACATCCGTGATCCCAAATGAGCTCTGTAACATACAGGTTTGTCATCTCACCCTGTTTGAGTAGAACAAATGGAATACAATCGCACTGAAGCGCTGAAATCAAGTAGCGGAAATAAAGAAATATTTTTATGAGGTAACAACAACAGTGTGTCGAGTGAATGTGCCTCCTACTACTATGTTTTCGTGTTTGTGGCGATCTACGCTGCGCGCTTGTGTTATAGACATTTAAGGAGGGTCCTTTGCACCTCGGCAACGATGCTTACGTAAGAGATAATTTATGAACGTCTTTGTTCATTGCGATAGTAATAAGATACGTTATGATCTCTGAGCTACGCAAGTTTTGTGTTGAGGCGAACAACACCTCCAAGATGCATTACTCAGGTGACAGCCGATGACTAGTCAACGTTCGAAGTCAGTGAGTTCTCCTGACAGTCCCATTCTGCTGTCATCGCTTCTCTACTGACAACGCTATACTCCCCGCCTCGTTTTAAACCAACGGGTCCGCCTTTCGTGACATCTAGTATTAGCTCCGCATTCTATAAGTGTCTTCTGATAACTTCTGATTAGATAGACGCGACTGCTACGGTCGCAGGTTCGAATCCTGTCTCGGGCATGGATGTATGTGATGTCCTTAGGTTAGTTAGGTTTAAGTAGTTCTAAGTTCTAGGGGACTGATGACCACAGATGTTAAGTCCCATACTGCTCAGAGCCATTTGAACCATTTGATTAGATAGAATACAATGATATGCATGATATAATGAATATGTAAATACTTTAAGTAAGAGAAATGTGGGAGTTTCGACATAAAAATTTTAAGTTTACTCATGTACATTATAACTACAGAAGGAGAAAAAACTGTAGGTTACAGTTTTCTCTGGTGAAGGAACGTCAGTCGGCCACGAAAGTAAAAGAAAAATTGTGAATCTAAAAGTAATATGCTCAATAATATTGTCTAATCATGGGCGCATCATGGTTATAAAAAAACTGTACATTTCGACTCATTAAGAGTATTGATATGCTTTAACGTTAAAGGAATTATGCAGGATGTGTCAAAAAGTATCATCCGATTTGGCATGTCTTTATTTATGAAACTAGTAAACATATAAAACGAATTTTGTTTTTTGATGAACGGGAAACTCAAAGAGTTTATTTGTCATACCATTTCATAGGTGTTCAATATCCCCCCCCTTGACATGCATGGCATATGTCAATGCGGTATTCAAATTGTTCCCACACTGCAGCGAGCATGTCTTGAGTTACAGCTTCCATAGCTGGTGTTACGCGATGTCTCAGTTGATTCATTGTTGTTGGTAACGGAGGCACATAAACAGTCTTTTATAAACCACATACGGTCAGGTCTGGTAACCTTGGAGGCCAGTAATGGAAGGATGTATTATTTGGTCCAGTGCGACCAATCCATCGTTCAGTAATCCTTTGATTTAAAATTTCCTGTACTTTGAAATGCCAGCGTGGCGGTACCCCATCTTGTTGGTAAATGAAGTCGTTTGAATCAGTCCCCATCATTGGGAAAAGAAAGTTCTCAAGCATATCGAGATATGTAATTCCTGTAACAGTGTTCTCGGCAAAGATAAATGGAACATACACCTTTTCTCGTGAAACTGCACAAAACACGTTGAATTTTGGAGAGACCATCCAATATTGTACAACTTAATATGGTTGTTTCCGTACCCCATACTCTCACATTATGAAGGTTCTCACCTTTGCATTTAAATTGAATGTTGCCTCGTCACTAAACACTAAGTGTGGAAGAAAACTGTCATCCTCCATCTTGCCAGGAACTCAGTTACAGAAGTTCCCACGTTGTTGTTTCTTACCTTCACGGAGAGCTTGCAGTAGCTGAATATTGTATGGTTTCACGTGTAAGCGTCGACACAACACACGCCTGACGGACATCGGAGGCATATTGAGCTGTCGAGCTGCACGGCGGAAGGACTCCTTGTGAAATTATGGCGAGTGTCAGACACTCGGGGACGGCCCAGAGATTTCCCTTTATACAACCTGTTTCTTAGAATTGTTCATGCCATCGTCTAATGTTCGGAGGATTCACAACATACCTAGTACGAAAGTCACGCTGAACAGTTATTAATGAACCTGACTGCAGCAAACGTTGTCCCGACACCATTTTTGCTAACTGAAGTGGGCGCATACTGCTGCTACCTATCGGGAAGCATGTAAAACTCGGGAGTTTGCTCTTTCCAACAGCACGTTGTTCAAGCACATACGTCAAATAACATAATAGTTACGATATTTTTAAATCGGGTGATTCTTTTTGATACACCCTGAATTTTAAAATCTTCTAAAATTTAAATTCAGTGGTTACACAATGCAAATCAAATGTTTGTTGTTTAGATTTAATGAAATTCTAAAATAGTTTCAGTAGACAGGTCACACGTAAAGTTACGCCCTTTAGGTTTAGAAAGCAAATGTTGGAA